>NW_027365937.1:0-87081 GCF_046119375.1 Phyllobates terribilis
TTCCAAAATCATTTTTATTACAGTTTGTCAATGGTACAAAATAGCAAAATAACAAAATAACATCATAAGAGCACAAAATCAAAATCAAACATAAGCCCCCAATATAGATACATCCACAAAATGCAGTACAGCCATCTATCATGTATATCAAATGACTCTAGTAGTGTCCTGAAAGATATCGAATGAAGGTTCCTCCGCTATCACCACAAACAATAAAACCACTTCTATATCTTTAAGATCCCCAGAGTACCATTCAAGTCTTCTAGTAGATACCAGTTGGAATTTTTAAATGGAAGGACCGTACGAACCAACTCGTCCGGGGTCAGATGCAAAATTTTGAAGGCTCTCCACGTATTAAAAAAAATTTCTGTCAAGATATCCTTGTTTCTCTCAGCTTCCATCCTCTCAGTCAATATGTTGTCTTTCAGCATTGTTACTAAGTCTGGGATCTTGGGGCATGCCCCACTCAGCCAGTCCCTTAAAATAAGTTTCTTAGCTGTTATAGCTATAATGTGCAATAATCTAGCTTCTTTTCATCTCCAAATTTTTCCGCCGGGAAGTGTAACAGCCATGTCAAGGGGTCGTGACCTATGTCATTATTATAAATATCTTGTGTTGCCGTAATAACCCGTCTCCAAAAACCCTGAATAGCTGTACAAGTCCACAGGCCATGAATCATATCTGTCTTAGGGGTGTCACATTTTGGGCAACTTTGTAACCTATCAGGTGCTTGTGGTGTTGGTGGTATGGTAAAGCCAAATATCGCTCTATACATGATACGGAATTGCATGTTCCTCCACTTTTCATTAGGTATATACTTTCTCACCAATTCCCAGCCTTTAAGTATTTTGTCCTCCAGATCTTCAGTTTAAATCAATCTCTCCCAACCTTTAAATCTCTTATCAACGCCCTCAAATGAGGTTATGTCTTTCAATCGTTTGTATAAGTAAGAGATTGTAACGCATTCCATCGAGACATCCTTCAGCTGGTTTAAGACATGGAACTGTAGTTGTCCATATTGCATCAACTGCATGGCCGATAGACCGTACTTCTCTAACACTTCCGACCCACGTAACCATCTTTTCTTAGTCACATGTAACAGGTCACCCATCCTCTGAATGCCCCTAACTCTCCATTCCTTGAATAGAATGTTCTCCCTTCCCATTTTAAAGCCGATATGGGCCCAGGGATTCAAATATTTTGAAACCCTCCACGCCAACTTAAATTTCTTTCGGACCGCTTCCAGCACATCGCTGTGTCTCTGTATATCAATGAGTGTTTCAAAGACTGTGGAATGTCAGACCAAGAGGCATGAAGGAGACTAACCGGGTCCCATGGTCTACATAGTTCCACCTCATCTTCATAGTTAGAGTGTTTGCTAGATTTCTTTAGCCAGTCTAGCACATGTCGGGAAAGACAAGCCAAATTATATCCCCTAATATCCGGGAGTCCTAACCACCCCCTGTCTTTGGGAAGCGTCAGGGTATCAGTTCTTATTCTCGCTCTCTTTCCTCTCCATAAGAATCTCGTGAATGCTACATTGAGTCGTTTGATGTCTGTATATCGGAGGAGAAGAGGGATCGTCTGTAGTGGGTACAGCAGTCTCGCTAAACTAATCATCTTTATCAGATGACACCTCCCCAATAGAGACAATGGGAGGTTTTTCCACTCCTCCAACTCTTTCTCTATCTTGGCAATTAACGGGCCAAAGTTCAGAGAATACACAGAGCTCGCAGACCTCCCCAGATAAACCCCTAGATATTTTATGTGGTCACGTCTAACCTTAATACCTCCTATCCGGTCCACCAACCTCTCATGATGGATGTTGCGACCTGACTCACCCAGTCTGAGCAGCTCACATTTAGATTTGTTTAGTTTGAAGCCAGAAAAGGAGCCATAGACTTCAAGCTGTGCAAGCAGGTTGCCCATATCTCTTCCCGGTCTATTTAAAAATAATATTACGTTGTCAGCAAATAAAGCTGATTCAACAGTTCTTTGCCCTACTCGTATTCCTTCAAATGCATCGCCATCATTGAGGAATCGAGAAAAAGGTTCAGTTGCCAGGTTGAAAAGCAAAGGAGACAAGGGACATCCCTGGCGTTTTCCCTTCTCCAAGGGGAAGGCTGCAGACAGAAAGCCCGGGGTGTTCACCTTCGCTCTTGTGTTAAAGTATAGTGTTTTTAGAAAGGTACTAAAGGACCCGAGAAAGCCAAAGGCATCCAAAACCATATCAAGCCATGCCCAACTTACATTGTCAAACGCTTTTTCGTCGTCCAACAATAGTAATGCCGGTGGATCATCCCTGCATAACCTCCCCCTTCCCACCTCATCCAGGATCAATATAGCCTTCCTAATATTACCCACTGCCGACCTTCCCTTTATAAACCCCGATTGTTGGCTCCCGATAAGCCGTGGCATAATTTGTGCCAGACAGTCTGCCATAATCTTGGGCAGAATCTTGAGATTCTGATTGATTAGTGAAATGGGTCTATAACTGGAGGGATCGGTTGCTACCCTTTCTCCTTTCGGGAAAAGTTTAATATATGCCATATTGGTTTGATCAGACAGGCGCTCACCCCTCAAGATCTTATTAAAGTAAGGGACCATGCAGGTGGCAACTTTATCATTAAGCGCTTTATAATATTCCCCAGTGAACCCGTCAGGACCCGGAGCCTTGTGGGAACCCAGGTGTTTTATCGTCTCAAGGACCTCTTCTTGGGTTATTTCTCTATTTAACCCCTCTAGTTCTCCCTCTGCTAAGTTTGGTAATTTTACTTTTTTCAACCAGTCCTCCCTTCCCTCTCTTGGCCCTAGATTGTCTTTGTAGAATTCTGAATAGTATTTTCCGAGTAGATTGTTAATCCCCCTTGGAGTGGATTCTAAAGTACCATCCTTCTTTTTCAAAGATGTTATTGCCGTATGCGGCCTCTTTCCTCTGGCTAAATTGGCTAAAATTTTTCCTGCTATATCCCCGTATCTATATAAATCAACCTCCCATTGGGCTTTCCAAAATAGCTCTTTTTTCTTGGCCCATGCGTCAAATTTTTGTTTAGCTGTCACCCACTGGGATTTCAAGTCCAAAGTTTGTAGATTTTTGAATTGAGTGTACGCCTTCCTGACGGCCTCGCTAGCAGTTTTAAACTGCTCATTGGCCTTACATTTCTGTGTCTTTGTGTAGGCTAGGATTTTACCTCTCATTACGGCCTTACTCGTTTCCCAAAATAACCGTGGATCAGACCTGTGAGCTTCATTGTCTAATGAGAATTCAGTCCACAATTCCCCTAATAATTTGTCAAAATTCCAGTCTCGTCTAAGATATGACGAGAAGCGCCACAGATAATCTGTCCCTCTTGGCGATGAATCTGTCAATTGTAGAGTGACTGGATTGTGGTCTGAAATAGCCATGTCTTCTATGGTCACATCTTCTACTCTATCTATCGGCACCCCCCCCCAGTAAGAACATGTCTATACGTGACCACTAATCATGCGGGTGAGAATAATGTGTGAATTCACCACGATCTAGGGGATGATACATTCTCCACACATCCCCCAAGCATAAGCAGGAAATCAAATTGTGGAGTAGTCCCGACCCCTCCTGGAACTCCTCGTTTTGGGCAACACAGAGTCCATGACGTCCTACCCTTCTTCTATCTTCTAAGCTAGATACTACTGTATTGAAGTCACCCCCAAAATTTTTGTATCCTCTCCATCTTCCAGGACCAACTTTTGAATGTATGTAAAGAAGTCTTTCTGGGCCGAGTTAGGGGCATAAATATTATAGAGACTTAGTCTACCTGACGGACTATCCAGTACCAGGTGTATCAGGCGTCCCCCATCGTCCCTGACCTCAGAGAGGATTTTGTGTTGGAAGGCCCTGTTGACCAGAATTAGCACGCCTGCTTTCCTCCCTTCCGCCCCAGAGCCATATACTGCCCTACCCACATTCTATGCATTCTAAACATTTCATTTTGGGACAAATGAGTTTCCTGTAACATGGCAATATCAGCGTTAAGTCTCTTCAGATGTCGCAATATCATTGATCTTTATTCCGGGGATCTTAATCCTTTAACGTTCCAGGTTATAACCTTAACCATGTTCTTTGTTATATAGTGAGATTAGGTGATGGTACTCTCTAACTGGGTAAGCATAATTTGTGGTATAACAGCACATTATAATTTGAGACGACGTTGCATTAAGTGGATCGCGCTCTGAAAACTCTTTATACAACAACAGTAAAAACCATTCCCATTTCCCCCCCTTGTAAAAATACCCTCCCCCTCCCCTCAACAATTATCCCTCTAAATATTCGACGTAAACGAACTTCCATATACTGACAGGTAACCTCCTTTCTCTCCCGCCCAACGGCTTATGAACAAAGTTTAAAGTGTAGCAACCGTCTTTGCATATACATAGCGCCTCTCCTCAACCCCTGTTCCAATCCTCCAAATGCTCAAGAAGTCATCCAATAGTGTAGAATAGAGTCCACGGAGGAAGGAAAAGAGGGAAAAGATTAAAAAAAAAGGGGAAGAAACCCCAAGAAAAACAGCTTAATGTTACCAGTGAGAGACAGACTTAGCACAAATCTTCACTGTCTTGAATAGGCAAAGTTCAGAAGCGATTGAGTGCTGACCTCATGTGGGCCCACTGTAGTTTGTGCCCCCCTTTTCTTTCGGGGACAAGGTTTGGACACCTCCTCCCGATGACTAGGGCAAGATTTCACCATGCCGGGGCCCAGGCGATCGGGAGTCTGCATCACGGCAAGGTCCGGAGACCCCGACGGTCTAATTTCATCCGATCTGGGAGATATGTGATTACTTCTATCCGCAGGCTCTCTTTGCGTGAGATGTCTTAGCGCTTCCTGGGGATCACGCTGCACTCTAAGCCTGCCATCAGGGCCTCTATATTTAAGCACTGCAGGGTACAGGAGTTGGAGACGGATGTTCCTCTTGTACATGATGCTACATGCCGGGCTAAAAGCTTTTCTCAACTTGGTAACCGCCACAGAAAAATCTCCAAAAATCAGGATCCTATGCTCTCCAATCAATACTGGACGTCTCATACCCTTAAAGGTGCGCAAGATATTTTCTTTGTCTTTATAATCAAGGTAGCGCACAATCACTTGTCTTGGTCTTGACTGGAGGGAGGTGCGGTTCTTTTCACGCATCTGAGACTCAGAATTGTTGATTTTGCTGGAATCTGGTCTTGTCGCTGGAGGCATGCCAACTCTGTGGGCTCTTTCTACCTTGCATTTGTGCGAAATCCCTAAGGCACGAGAAATTTCAATTTTCAGATGTCATTTAGTGCCCCATTTGGTATAGATTCAGGCAGCCCTATGATTTTCAGGTTGATGCGTCTCGAGCGGTTCTCCAGATCCTCTAGTTTGTCTTTAGTGTAAGCTGACTGTTGGAGAAGATCAGAGACTTGGTTCTCCAGTTGTGACACCCTGTCCTCCGAATCAGATAACCTCTGTTCTAAGGTATGGAGTCTGGATTCATGCTGGTCAGATATGATTTGCAAGCCCAGCAGAGCCTCTTTCATCACCTCTCTGATTGTCTCCCTGAGATCTTCTGCTAGGTAGTGTGATGCTTCCTGTGCCAGCTTTTTATAATCTAGTGGGGGCATAGTGTGACCAGGTGAGGGTACTTCTTCGTCTCCTTCACTACACTCCCCTCCACTGGCTGCCACATCTATGCTACTGTCTGCGCTTACGGAACCCTCCAGCTTCTTCTGCTGTCGTTGTCCCCGCGTTGTGTCCCTCTGCTTCCCGCCCGCCGCCATCTTGGCGGTTACCTTCTGCCGCTGGGGCTGAGGAGACGAGGTTCCGTGCTCGCTCCCGGTGTTGCGGAGTCACCTCTCCATGCGTCCCTCCTTTGCTGCCGGTGACGCTGCCTTCTTAGAGCTCATTTTGAGCGTTGTGGCGTCGGTGCGTGGTGCGATGTTGCTGTTTAACCGCCACGGGGGCTGGGAGCTCAGACGCATCCCTGTCAGAGCCGGAACCGGAAGTCTGTATGGACTCTTTTTAATCTTGTGCACCTTTATTTATCCTATGGAAAACTGATATTTTGTGAAATTGTGCTGTTAACTTGTGCCTACTAATATCACTATGTTCTTAATATCACATTTTACTTCTTTTTGAGGTTATCATTTTACTTATTCCTTTTTTTGGGTCTATATAACTTACCATATTGTAAGTAGCGCGATAGATTCAGTAGTTTTTCACAGTTAATTTATGTTTAAAGGAGGGGGGCAATCACTTTTTCACACAGGTCCCTGTAAGTTCGGATTTCTTTTTCCCTTAATAATAAAGACCTTTATTTAAAATAGCATTTTGTCTTTACTTGTGTTATCTTTGTCTAATATTTACATTTGTCTTGTGATCTGAAACATTTAAGTGTTAGAATAAGAAATCAGGGATGGGGCAAAAACTTTTTCACACCACTGTATATAGTGTATAGGTATAGAGTACATAGTAATATAGTATACAGTGTATGTGCATCTGTATAGTGTATCTGCATCTGGCAAAACGAGCTCTGATTAATATTAGTACCAAGATGAGTCCTTTATAGATTTATACATGTCATCATTTTATCATGTTTAACAGAGAGATATCTCTAAATAAATATTTATTCCAAATTATATAATGAATTTCTGTAGGAGATATTGCTATGCTAGTCCTGGGCTTCTCTCTTCTCTTATGACATCATCGGCTTCTCTCTTATGACATCATAGCCTTCTCCTATATGACACAGCTGGATCCTCCACATGCACCAGTTGCAGCCGATCACTTGAGCAGAGCAGTCTTCTTCCCAGCGGATGTTTCCCCTTAGATGCCAAACAAGACCAGCATTTTCTCCGTGTAACTGATGGAAGATTGTGATTGACTAATCTCAGACTCAGCAGAAAAAGTTCATCACAAAGTCACAGGTAAATATCAATAATCCAGTTCTATGTTTTTACTATGTATTTACTTATATATAAGGTGAATGTGTTTATACAGTGTATAAGAATGTGTATATATGCGTGTAGTGTATATAAGGTGGATGTGAAAATATGAAGATATGTAGGTGTAGCATATATAAAGTCTATGTGCATTAGTATGTAGTGTATATATGGTAGGTTTGTGTACATAGATATACAGTATCCAATATACAGTGTACATGCATTTGCATATAGAGTATATATGGTAGGTTTGTGTATATAGATATACAGTATCCAATATACAGTGTACATGCATTTGCATATAGAGTATATATGGTAGGTTTGTATATATAGATATACAGTATCCAATATACAGTGTACATTCATTTGCATATAGAGTATATATGGTAGGTTTGTGTATATAGATATAGAGTATCCAATATACAGTGTACATGCATTTGCATATAGAGTATACATGGTAGGTTTGTGTATATATAGTATATAGGTATAGAGTATACAGTGTATGTTCATTTATCTGTATAGTGTAACTGCATCAGGTAAAATGAGCTCTGATTAATAGTGCCAGGATGAGCACTTTAAATATTTATACATTTTATCATGTCAATAATAATAATAGTAGTTATGGAGTAAATTGCCATAGTGAGTTTTTTGGGGTGAAAAAGTTTAACAAGGAGATATCGCTAAATAAATATTTATTCCAGATTATATAATGAATTGCTGTAGGAAATATTGCCATGCTAGTACTAGGATTCTCTTCTCTCTTATGACATCATCAGATTCTATTTTATGACATCATCGGCTTCTCTCTTATGACCTCATCAGCTTCTCTTTTCTCTCTTATGACATCATCAGATTCTATTTTATGACATCAACGGATTCTCTCTTATGACCTCATTGGCTTCTCTTTTCTCTTATGACATCATAGCCTCCTCCTATATAACACAGCTGGATCCTCCACATGCACCAGTTGCAGCCGATCACTTGAGCAGACAAGTCTTCTTCCCAGCGGATGTTTCCCCTTAGATGCCAAACAAGACCAGCATTTTCTTTGTGAAATTGATGGAAGATTGTGATTGACTAATCTCAGACTCGGCAGAAAAAGTTCATCACAAAGTCACAGGTAAATATCAATAATCCAGTTCTATGTTTTTACTTATATATAAGGTGAATGTGTTTATACAGTGTATGAGAGTGAGTATATATGCGTGTAATGTATATAAGGTGGATGTGAAAATATGCAGATATGTAGGTGTAGCATATATAAAGTCTATGTACATTAGTATGTAGTGTATATATGGTAGGTTTGTGTATATAGATATACAGTATCCAATATACAGTGTACATGCATTTGCATATAGAGTATATATGGTAGGTTTGTGTATATAGATATACAGTATCCAATATACAGTGTACATGCATTTGCATATAGAGTATACATGGTAGGTTTGTGTACATAGATATAGAGTATCCAATATACAGTGTACATGCATTTGCATATAGAGTATATATGGTAGGTTTGTATATATAGATATACAGTATCCAATATACAGTGTACATGCATTTGCATATAGAGTATATATGGTAGGTTTGTGTATATAGATATAGAGTATCCAATATACAGTGTACATGCATTTGCATATAGAGTATACATGGTAGGTTTGTATATATAGATATACAGTATCCAATATACAGTGTACATGCATTTGCATATAGAGTATACATGGTAGGTTTGTATATATAGATATACAGTATCCAATATACAGTGTACATGCATTTGCATATAGAGTATATATGGTAGGTTTGTGTATATAGATATACAGTATCCAATATACAGTGTACATGCATTTGCATATAGAGTATACATGGTAGGTTTGTGTACATAGATATAGAGTATCCAATATACAGTGTACATGCATTTGCATATAGAGTATATATGGTAGGTTTGTATATATAGATATACAGTATCCAATATACAGTGTACATGCATTTGCATATAGAGTATATATGGTAGGTTTGTGTATATAGATATAGAGTATCCAATATACAGTGTACATGCATTTGCATATAGAGTATATATGGTAGGTTTGTATATATAGATATACAGTATCCAATATACAGTGTACATGCATTTGCATATAGAGTATATATGGTAGGTTTGTATATATAGATATACAGTATCCAATATACAGTGTACATGCATTTGCATATAGAGTATATATGGTAGGTTTGTGTACATAGATATAGAGTATCCAATATACAGTGTACATGCATTTGCATATAGAGTATATATGGTAGGTTTGTATATATAGATATACAGTATCCAATATACAGTGTACATGCATTTGCATATAGAGTATATATGGTAGGTTTGTGTATATAGATATAGAGTATCCAATATACAGTGTACATGCATTTGCATATAGAGTATACATGGTAGGTTTGTGTATATATAGTATATAGGTATAGAGTATACAGTGTATGTTCATTTATCTGTATAGTGTAACTGCATCAGGTAAAATGAGCTCTGATTAATAGTGCCAGGATGAGCACTTTAAATATTTATACATTTTATCATGTCAATAATAATAATAGTAGTTATGGAGTAAATTGCCATAGTGAGTTTTTTGGGGTGAAAAAGTTTAACAAGGAGATATCTCTAAATAAATATTTATTCCAGATTATATAATGAATTGCTGTAGGAAATATTGCCATGCTAGTACTAGGATTCTCTTCTCTCTTATGACATCATCAGATTCTATTTTATGACATCATCGGCTTCTCTCTTATGACCTCATCAGCTTCTCTTTTCTCTCTTATGACATCATCAGATTCTATTTTATGACATCAACGGCTTCTCTCTTATGACCTCATTGGCTTCTCTTTTCTCTTATGACATCATAGCCTCCTCCTATATAACACAGCTGGATCCTCCACATGCACCAGTTGCAGCCGATCACTTGAGCAGACAAGTCTTCTTCCCAATAGACGTGTCGCCTTAGATGCCAAACAAGACCAGCATTTTCTTCATGCCATAGATGGAAGATTATGATTGAATAATCTCAGACTCTGCACAAAAAGCCAATCACAAAGTCACAGGTAAGTATCAATAATCAAGTTCTAAACGTTTACAAAAGGTAGGTAGCAACATTCAGACTTTGTCTCTCCTGTCAGTGTTTCTCCCCTCCACTGTGCTCCCTATAGTATAAATTTCTAGGACCCCAGAACAATGACCGAAGTACTGCTGAGTACCAGGATTGCAGAGGTTGCCTCATATCATATCTGTTTATTGTACGGCTGAAGCTGTGGGAACTGTGGGAGAAACCATGTAAACCCTATCCCATATTACTGCCACCATTCTGTGGGTACAGGAATAAATCCTTTCCATAGGACTTGATCTTCTGCGCTCACATCAATATCGCAGAGCTCCCGAAGCTTCATCCAACACTGTTACACATTTATGAGACAAGGGGGTGGGGGAGGTTGTGATAACTGATGCTGTAACTCACGCATTTTGAAACACAGTTGTCATTCTTCATGCTTTGGATACTTACACTGTAAGGACACAGACACATTTTGGCTTGGATTTGGCATCGGTATTTCTAAGCCAAAATCAGGAGTGGGTGAAAAACCCAAAACAGGTGCAGATCTTTTCATAATAGATTATGTTTATGTTTCACTCTTGATTTTGGTTTCACAACACTGATATAAAGACATGACTAGGTACCTGTGGCCAAATAATATTGAGACATGATTAGGTACCTGTGGCCTAAAAAGTACCGTTAATGACACCCAATCCAAGAGATGGATGGGTCCTATAAGCTAATACCACGTCATTATGTACTAATACCTGATTATCAAAACACGTAGTAGGCTATGTGCCCACGATACGTTTTTTAATCGTTTCCGCAGCGGCAAAAACGCTGCAGAAATGCTTAAAAAATGCATGGTAGAAGGCCAGCCATGCTCCCCAATGATAATCCGCATGTGCTGCGCACATGCTGCGGAAATTTCCGCTGCGGATTATCATTGCGGAAAAAAACGCAGCATGTCCATTAATTTTGCGGAAACGCTGCGTTTTCGCCGCCATTGACTTGCATTGGAACGCATGGATTACGCATCACTGGAACGCATGGAAGGCGCATCTACAGATGAAATGTGTGGATGGTACCCGGGTGTGGAGGACAGGAGACTCTCCTCTGGACCCAGGTACCATAGAACCTGTGAAAAAAAAATAAAATAAAAAATAAATATCATATTTACCTTCTGGCGGCCCCCGCAGCGCTCGTCCTCCTTTGCCGGCATCTCGCGGTGAACTGTAGGATCTGCGCTGACGTCATAGTCATGTGACAGCAGGTCCTTCAGTACAGTGCACCGAGAGTTGCCGGCAGCCAGGACGGAGCGTAGCAAGACTGCGGGGGCCATCGGAAGGTGAGTATAGATTTATTTTTTTTATGTTTTCACATTCTTTGGGGGTCACACTATATAAATCCATGCTGTTTGCATGGATTTATATAGTGTGACCAAGTTGACAAGCACTTTCCAAGTGATGCTAAAATCGCTTGGAAAGCGCTTGTCAACCCACATGCGGAAATGCATGTGAAGAACGCTTCACATCCGCATGTCCCTGGCAGGAAAAACGCATGTACAATCCGCATGTACAATCCACATGCGTTTTTTCTGCCAGGGAGATGCAGAAACGCTCAGGAAAATATCCTGAGCATATCTACATCGTGGGCACATAGCCGTATACTTCAGACATATAAAAAACTAAAGTGTTGTGAATACAAATTTCAAATATTGAAAAATAGGTGAACTTCACATGTAGAGTTTGAATGATATATACTCCCGCTACTCATGGAGATGGATAGGGCAGCTTTAAGGGAAATTGAGGAGGCTGTTTTTTTGATAGGTGTAATTTCAACATTTTCCTAATACTTAGCATAAATTATCATATTTTTCACTTTAATGCTTTCTATAAAAAACTCAGGAGGACTACATAGTAAAAAATTAGGAAAAACACTTTTCCAACTAATTACAAATTTCCTGGAGGTGTAGATATGTGGAGAAGTCAATTACACTAATTTTAATGCTTTAGGGTACAATAGAGTAGTTAGAGATCTAATATTAATGTTTCTCTGCAGCATGTGTATTATACTCATACAGCTTTACAGCAGGCAAATTATATGCATTCACTACAATGCACAAAAACACATCACTTCTGCATCCACAGGACATGCACACCAAGCTCTGCTATATATGCATACACAGCTCTGCTACATATATACACACAGTTTTCTAATATAACCACCCAGCTCTCCTACAACATCATGAAATTCCTTCCAGGAATGTGACTGATCACATGACCTGAAAGGTTCAATGGCTAATCAACAACTTTGTTTGATTGGGACCCTATCCATGCCACCTCACATATCAGGAGTGTCGTTCTTCTTTTCATAAAGAGGTCCAAGGGCTAGTCTTGCAGAAGTTTTTTCAGCTACACAGGATGCGCAACATCCGTGCAAGTCCTGGTGACTTTCTCCCCTGCACTGCACCGATCAGATAGATCAGTGTGGGGCAGGAGAAAGGAGAACAGTTCTTTCAGTGATCATGAAGGATGCTGTCAGTGTTTTCCTCCATCAGAATAAGCAGCCTCTAGACTGTAAGAAACACACACATTTTAACATCATTTTGATTGTCTAAAATTTACTGCAGCTAAAAATTACATTTGGTTTACAATGCATTTTGCCAGATATGTTGTCACTTGTCAAAGCTAAGAATTTTACATGCTGGGTTTTTTTATGGCACATTTAGCACTGATAAGTTGTCACACTCTTGCTTAATATGTTAACATTCTGTCTGTAAACTGTATATGCATAGCTACCTTTTTGAAGCAATATTGAGATTTACTTAAGAACGTGGGGCCCAATAAATACCATCAATGGTGCCCAGTCCAAGAGATGGTGGATCCTATAGGTAAACACCACCTCATCATGCACTAAAACTTACTAAAAAAAAAAAAGATGTGAAGTTCACACATATAGAAAATGGACATTTTGTGAATACATATTACACGTATTGTAAAATAGATAGAGCTCATATGTAGAGTTTGTTTGATAAACTTTCCTACTACTTTGTCTAAATTAGAAGCAAATTGGTTGAACATTACTTCTACCTAAAATGGCAGAAAACGCACCTATCTTGGTGATGGACAGGACAGCTAGAGGGGATATGGAGGAGGCTGTTATTTTTTTTTTAATAGGTGTACTTTCACCAATTTGCTGATAATTCATTGAAAGTAGATGATCGGTACAATTGCTGCCAATGCATTTTTTAAAGCTGTATTGTCATGAGTCAAATTTGATCATGTTAGGTTCTTGCATAGGTCCTATAGCATTGATAAGTTTCCACCCTTTTTCCTACATACACACATCTCTCCTGCATACACACAACTCTACTACTATCACACACGCAATTTTCCAAAATACACACACAACTCTCCTCCATACACAAACACAGTTCTAACACATATAGCTTTTCTACAGCTTTGAAGTATGCACTCACACCTCTGTTACATACACGCACTGTTTTGCTACATACTTGTACACAGCTTTCTTACATACACCAACAGCTCTCTTATATACTCATGCAGCTCCACACACACAAACACTTATATATATATATATATATATATATATATATATGTACACTCATCCATCGTATACATTACCACATCTTGAAATTCCTTCCAGGAATGTGACTGATCACATGACCTGAAAGGTTCAATGGCTAATCAACAACTTTGTTTGATTGGGACCCTATCCATGCCACCTCACATATCAGGAGTGTCGTTCTTCTTTTCATAAAGAGGTCCAAGGCCTAGTCTTGCAGAAGTTTTTTCAGCTACACAGGATGCGCAACATCCGTGCAAGTCCTGGTGACTTTCTCCCCTGCACTGCACCGATCAGATAGATCAGTGTGGGGCAGGAGAAAGGAGAACAGTTCTTTCAGTGATCATGAAGGATGCTGTCAGTGTTTTCCTCCATCAGAATAAGCAGCCTCTAGACTGTAAGAAACACACACATTTTAGCATCATTTTGATTGTCTAAAATTTACTGCAGCTAAAAATTACATTTGGTTTACAATGCATTTTGCCAGATATGTTGTCACTTGTCAAAGCTAAGAATTTTACATGCTGGGTTTTTTTATGGCACATTTAGCACTGATAAGTTGTCACACTCTTGCTTAATATGTTAACATTCTGTCTGTAAACTGTATATGCATAGCTACCTTTTTGAAGCAATATTGAGATTTACTTAAGAACGTGGGGCCCAATAAATACCATCAATGGTGCCCAGTCCAAGAGATGGTGGATCCTATAGGTAAACACCACCTCATCATGCACTAAAACTTACTAAAAAAAAAAAAGATATGAAGTTCACACATATAGAAAATGGACATTTTGTGAATACATATTACACGTATTGTAAAATAGATAGAGCTCATATGTAGAGTTTGTTTGATAAACTTTCCTACTACTTTGTCTAAATTAGAAGCAAATTGGTTGAACATTACTTCTACCTAAAATGGCAGAAAACGCACCTATCTTGGTGATGGACAGGACAGCTAGAGGGGATATGGAGGAGGCTGTTATTTTTTTTTTAATAGGTGTACTTTCACCAATTTGCTGATAATTCATTGAAAGTAGATGATCGGTACAATTGCTGCCAATGCATTTTTTAAAGCTGTATTGTCATGAGTCAAATTTGATCATGTTAGGTTCTTGCATAGGTCCTATAGCATTGATAAGTTTCCACCCTCTTTCCTACATACACACATCTCTCCTGCATACACACAACTCTACTACTATCACACAC
Source organism: Phyllobates terribilis (assembly GCF_046119375.1). Classification (NCBI taxonomy): domain Eukaryota; kingdom Metazoa; phylum Chordata; class Amphibia; order Anura; family Dendrobatidae; genus Phyllobates; species Phyllobates terribilis. The sequence continues at coordinate 14,814 of NW_027365937.1, forward strand.
GCAATTTTCCGAAATACACACACAACTCTCCTCCATACACAAACACAGTTCTAACACATATAGCTTTTCTACAGCTTTGAAGTATGCACTCACACCTCTGTTACATACACGCACTGTTTTGCTACATACTTGTACACAGCTTTCTTACATACACCAACAGCTCTCTTATATACTCATGCAGCTCCACACACACAAACACTTATATATATATATATGTACACTCATCCATCGTATACATTACCACATCTTGAAATTCCTTCCAGGAATGTGACTGATCACATGACCTGAAAGGTTCAATGGCTAATCAACAACTTTGTTTGATTGGGACCCTATCCATGCCACCTCACATATCAGGAGTGTCGTTCTTCTTTTCATAAAGAGGTCCAAGGGCTAGTCTTGCAGAAGTTTTTTCAGCTACACAGGATGCGCAACATCCGTGTAAGTCCTGGTGACTTTCTCCCCTGCACTGCACCGATCAGATAGATCAGTGTAGGGCAGGAGAAAGGAGAACAGTTCTTTCAGTGATCATGAAGGATGCTGTCAGTGTTTTCCTCCATCAGAATAAGCAGCCTCTAGACTGTAAGAAACGCACACATTTTAACATCATTTTGATTGTCTAAAATTTACTGCAGCTAAAAATTACATTTGGTTTACAATGCATTTTGCCAGATATGTTGTCACTTGTCAAAGCTAAGAATTTTACATGCTGGGTTTTTTTATGGCACATTTAGCACTGATAAGTTGTCACACTCTTGCTTAATATGTTAACATTCTGTCTGTAAACTGTATATGCATAGCTACCTTTTTGAAGCAATATTGAGATTTACTTAAGAACGTGGGGCCCAATAAATACCATCAATGGTGCCCAGTCCAAGAGATGGTGGATCCTATAGGTAAACACCACCTCATCATGCACTAAAACTTACTAAAAAAAAAAAAGATGTGAAGTTCACACATATAGAAAATGGACATTTTGTGAATACATATTACACGTATTGTAAAATAGATAGAGCTCATATGTAGAGTTTGTTTGATAAACTTTCCTACTACTTTGTCTAAATTAGAAGCAAATTGGTTGAACATTACTTCTACCTAAAATGGCAGAAAACACACCTATCTTGGTGATGGACAGGACAGCTAGAGGGGATATGGAGGAGGCTGTTATTTTTTTTTTAATAGGTGTACTTTCACCAATTTGCTGATAATTCATTGAAAGTAGATGATCGGTACAATTGCTGCCAATGCATTTTTTAAAGCTGTATTGTCATGAGTCAAATTTGATCATGTTAGGTTCTTGCATAGGTCCTATAGCATTGATAAGTTTCCACCCTCTTTCCTACATACACACATCTCTCCTGCATACACACAACTCTACTACTATCACACACGCAATTTTCCGAAATACACACACAACTCTCCTCCATACACAAACACAGTTCTAACACATATAGCTTTTCTACAGCTTTGAAGTATGCACTCACACCTCTGTTACATACACGCACTGTTTTGCTACATACTTGTACACAGCTTTCTTACATACACCAACAGCTCTCTTATATACTCATGCAGCTCCACACACACAAACACTTATATATATATATATATATATATATATATATGTACACTCATCCATCGTATACATTACCACATCTTGAAATTCCTTCCAGGAATGTGACTGATCACATGACCTGAAAGGTTCAATGGCTAATCAACAACTTTGTTTGATTGGGACCCTATCCATGCCACCTCACATATCAGGAGTGTCGTTCTTCTTTTCATAAAGAGGTCCAAGGGCTAGTCTTGCAGAAGTTTTTTCAGCTACACAGGATGCGCAACATCCGTGTAAGTCCTGGTGACTTTCTCCCCTGCACTGCACCGATCAGATAGATCAGTGTAGGGCAGGAGAAAGGAGAACAGTTCTTTCAGTGATCATGAAGGATGCTGTCAGTGTTTTCCTCCATCAGAATAAGCAGCCTCTAGACTGTAAGAAACGCACACATTTTAACATCATTTTGATTGTCTAAAATTTACTGCAGCTAAAAATTACATTTGGTTTACAATGCATTTTGCCAGATATGTTGTCACTTGTCAAAGCTAAGAATTTTACATGCTGGGTTTTTTTATGGCACATTTAGCACTGATAAGTTGTCACACTCTTGCTTAATATGTTAACATTCTGTCTGTAAACTGTATATGCATAGCTACCTTTTTGAAGCAATATTGAGATTTACTTAAGAACGTGGGGCCCAATAAATACCATCAATGGTGCCCAGTCCAAGAGATGGTGGATCCTATAGGTAAACACCACCTCATCATGCACTAAAACTTACTAAAAAAAAAAAAGATGTGAAGTTCACACATATAGAAAATGGACATTTTGTGAATACATATTACACGTATTGTAAAATAGATAGAGCTCATATGTAGAGTTTGTTTGATAAACTTTCCTACTACTTTGTCTAAATTAGAAGCAAATTGGTTGAACATTACTTCTACCTAAAATGGCAGAAAACGCACCTATCTTGGTGATGGACAGGACAGCTAGAGGGGATATGGAGGAGGCTGTTATTTTTTTTTTAATAGGTGTACTATCACCAATTTGCTGATAATTCATTGAAAGTAGATGATCGGTACAATTGCTGCCAATGCATTTTTTAAAGCTGTATTGTCATGAGTCAAATTTGATCATGTTAGGTTCTTGCATAGGTCCTATAGCATTGATAAGTTTCCACCCTCTTTCCTACATACACACATCTCTCCTGCATACACACAACTCTACTACTATCACACACGCAATTTTCCGAAATACACACACAACTCTCCTCCATACACAAACACAGTTCTAACACATATAGCTTTTCTACAGCTTTGAAGTATGCACTCACACCTCTGTTACATACACGCACTGTTTTGCTACATACTTGTACACAGTTTTCTTACATACACCAACAGCTCTCTTATATACTCATGCAGCTCCACACACACAAACACTTATATATATATATATATATATATATATATATATGTACACTCATCCATCGTATACATTACCACATCTTGAAATTCCTTCCAGGAATGTGACTGATCACATGACCTGAAAGGTTCAATGGCTAATCAACAACTTTGTTTGATTGGGACCCTATCCATGCCACCTCACATATCAGGAGTGTCGTTCTTCTTTTCATAAAGAGGTCCAAGGGCTAGTCTTGCAGAAGTTTTTTCAGCTACACAAGATGCGCAACATCCGTGTAAGTCCTGGTGACTTTCTCCCCTGCACTGCACCGATCAGATAGATCAGTGTAGGGCAGGAGAAAGGAGAACAGTTCTTTCAGTGATCATGAAGGATGCTGTCAGTGTTTTCCTCCATCAGAATAAGCAGCCTCTAGACTGTAAGAAACGCACACATTTTAACATCATTTTGATTGTCTAAAATTTACTGCAGCTAAAAATTACATTTGGTTTACAATGCATTTTGCCAGATATGTTGTCACTTGTCAAAGCTAAGAATTTTACATGCTGGGTTTTTTTATGGCACATTTAGCACTGATAAGTTGTCACACTCTTGCTTAATATGTTAACATTCTGTCTGTAAACTGTATATGCATAGCTACCTTTTTGAAGCAATATTGAGATTTACTTAAGAACGTGGGGCCCAATAAATACCATCAATGGTGCCCAGTCCAAGAGATGGTGGATCCTATAGGTAAACACCACCTCATCATGCACTAAAACTTACTAAAAAAAAAAAAGATGTGAAGTTCACACATATAGAAAATGGACATTTTGTGAATACATATTACACGTATTGTAAAATAGATAGAGCTCATATGTAGAGTTTGTTTGATAAACTTTCCTACTACTTTGTCTAAATTAGAAGCAAATTGGTTGAACATTACTTCTACCTAAAATGGCAGAAAACGCACCTATCTTGGTGATGGACAGGACAGCTAGAGGGGATATGGAGGAGGCTGTTATTTTTTTTTTAATAGGTGTACTATCACCAATTTGCTGATAATTCATTGAAAGTAGATGATCGGTACAATTGCTGCCAATGCATTTTTTAAAGCTGTATTGTCATGAGTCAAATTTGATCATGTTAGGTTCTTGCATAGGTCCTATAGCATTGATAAGTTTCCACCCTCTTTCCTACATACACACATCTCTCCTGCATACACACAACTCTACTACTATCACACACGCAATTTTCCGAAATACACACACAACTCTCCTCCATACACAAACACAGTTCTAACACATATAGCTTTTCTACAGCTTTGAAGTATGCACTCACACCTCTGTTACATACACGCACTGTTTTGCTACATACTTGTACACAGCTTTCTTACATACACCAACAGCTCTCTTATATACTCATGCAGCTCCACACACACAAACACACATATATATATATATATATATATATATATATATGTACACTCATCCATCGTATACATTACCACATCTTGAAATTCCTTCCAGGAATGTGACTGATCACATGACCTGAAAGGTTCAATGGCTAATCAACAACTTTGTTTGATTGGGACCCTATCCATGCCACCTCACATATCAGGAGTGTCGTTCTTCTTTTCATAAAGAGGTCCAAGGGCTAGTCTTGCAGAAGTTTTTTCAGCTACACAGGATGCGCAACATCCGTGCAAGTCCTGGTGACTTTCTCCCCTGCACTGCACCGATCAGATAGATCAGTGTGGGGCAGGAGAAAGGAGAACAGTTCTTTCAGTGATCATGAAGGATGCTGTCAGTGTTTTCCTCCATCAGAATAAGCAGCCTCTAGACTGTAAGAAACGCACACATTTTAACATCATTTTGATTGTCTAAAATTTACTGCAGCTAAAAATTACATTTGGTTTACAATGCATTTTGCCAGATATGTTGTCACTTGTCAAAGCTAAGAATTTTACATGCTGGGTTTTTTTATGGCACATTTAGCACTGATAAGTTGTCACACTCTTGCTTAATATGTTAACATTCTGTCTGTAAACTGTATATGCATAGCTACCTTTTTGAAGCAATATTGAGATTTACTTAAGAACGTGGGGCCCAATAAATACCATCAATGGTGCCCAGTCCAAGAGATGGTGGATCCTATAGGTAAACACCACCTCATCATGCACTAAAACTTACTAAAAAAAAAAAAGATGTGAAGTTCACACATATAGAAAATGGACATTTTGTGAATACATATTACACGTATTGTAAAATAGATAGAGCTCATATGTAGAGTTTGTTTGATAAACTTTCCTACTACTTTGTCTAAATTAGAAGCAAATTGGTTGAACATTACTTCTACCTAAAATGGCAGAAAACGCACCTATCTTGGTGATGGACAGGACAGCTAGAGGGGATATGGAGGAGGCTGTTATTTTTTTTTTAATAGGTGTACTTTCACCAATTTGCTGATAATTCATTGAAAGTAGATGATCGGTACAATTGCTGCCAATGCATTTTTTAAAGCTGTATTGTCATGAGTCAAATTTGATCATGTTAGGTTCTTGCATAGGTCCTATAGCATTGATAAGTTTCCACCCTCTTTCCTACATACACACATCTCTCCTGCATACACACAACTCTACTACTATCACACACGCAATTTTCCGAAATACACACACAACTCTCCTCCATACACAAACACAGTTCTAACACATATAGCTTTTCTACAGCTTTGAAGTATGCACTCACACCTCTGTTACATACACGCACTGTTTTGCTACATACTTGTACACAGCTTTCTTACATACACCAACAGCTCTCTTATATACTCATGCAGCTCCACACACACAAACACATATATATATATATATATATATATATATATATGTACACTCATCCATCGTATACATTACCACATCTTGAAACTCCTTCCAGGAATGTGACTGATCACATGACCTGAAAGGTTCAATGGCTAATCAACAACTTTGTTTGATTGGGACCCTATCCATGCCACCTCACATATCAGGAGTGTCGTTCTTCTTTTCATAAAGAGGTCCAAGGGCTAGTCTTGCAGAAGTTTTTTCAGCTACACAGGATGCGCAACATCCGTGTAAGTCCTGGTGACTTTCTCCCCTGCACTGCACCGATCAGATAGATCAGTGTAGGGCAGGAGAAAGGAGAACAGTTCTTTCAGTGATCATGAAGGATGCTGTCAGTGTTTTCCTCCATCAGAATAAGCAGCCTCTAGACTGTAAGAAACGCACACATTTTAACATCATTTTGATTGTCTAAAATTTACTGCAGCTAAAAATTACATTTGGTTTACAATGCATTTTGCCAGATATGTTGTCACTTGTCAAAGCTAAGAATTTTACATGCTGGGTTTTTTTATGGCACATTTAGCACTGATAAGTTGTCACACTCTTGCTTAATATGTTAACATTCTGTCTGTAAACTGTATATGCATAGCTACCTTTTTGAAGCAATATTGAGATTTACTTAAGAACGTGGGGCCCAATAAATACCATCAATGGTGCCCAGTCCAAGAGATGGTGGATCCTATAGGTAAACACCACCTCATCATGCACTAAAACTTACTAAAAAAAAAAAAGATGTGAAGTTCACACATATAGAAAATGGACATTTTGTGAATACATATTACACGTATTGTAAAATAGATAGAGCTCATATGTAGAGTTTGTTTGATAAACTTTCCTACTACTTTGTCTAAATTAGAAGCAAATTGGTTGAACATTACTTCTACCTAAAATGGCAGAAAACGCACCTATCTTGGTGATGGACAGGACAGCTAGAGGGGATATGGAGGAGGCTGTTATTTTTTTTTTAATAGGTGTACTATCACCAATTTGCTGATAATTCATTGAAAGTAGATGATCGGTACAATTGCTGCCAATGCATTTTTTAAAGCTGTATTGTCATGAGTCAAATTTGATCATGTTAGGTTCTTGCATAGGTCCTATAGCATTGATAAGTTTCCACCCTCTTTCCTACATACACACATCTCTCCTGCATACACACAACTCTACTACTATCACACACGCAATTTTCCGAAATACACACACAACTCTCCTCCATACACAAACACAGTTCTAACACATATAGCTTTTCTACAGCTTTGAAGTATGCACTCACACCTCTGTTACATACACGCACTGTTTTGCTACATACTTGTACACAGCTTTCTTACATACACCAACAGCTCTCTTATATACTCATGCAGCTCCACACACACAAACACTTATATATATATATATATATATATATATATATGTACACTCATCCATCGTATACATTACCACATCTTGAAATTCCTTCCAGGAATGTGACTGATCACATGACCTGAAAGGTTCAATGGCTAATCAACAACTTTGTTTGATTGGGACCCTATCCATGCCACCTCACATATCAGGAGTGTCGTTCTTCTTTTCATAAAGAGGTCCAAGGGCTAGTCTTGCAGAAGTTTTTTCAGCTACACAGGATGCGCAACATCCGTGCAAGTCCTGGTGACTTTCTCCCCTGCACTGCACCGATCAGATAGATCAGTGTGGGGCAGGAGAAAGGAGAACAGTTCTTTCAGTGATCATGAAGGATGCTGTCAGTGTTTTCCTCCATCAGAATAAGCAGCCTCTAGACTGTAAGAAACGCACACATTTTAACATCATTTTGATTGTCTAAAATTTACTGCAGCTAAAAATTACATTTGGTTTACAATGCATTTTGCCAGATATGTTGTCACTTGTCAAAGCTAAGAATTTTACATGCTGGGTTTTTTTATGGCACATTTAGCACTGATAAGTTGTCACACTCTTGCTTAATATGTTAACATTCTGTCTGTAAACTGTATATGCATAGCTACCTTTTTGAAGCAATATTGAGATTTACTTAAGAACGTGGGGCCCAATAAATACCATCAATGGTGCCCAGTCCAAGAGATGGTGGATCCTATAGGTAAACACCACCTCATCATGCACTAAAACTTACTAAAAAAAAAAAAGATGTGAAGTTCACACATATAGAAAATGGACATTTTGTGAATACATATTACACGTATTGTAAAATAGATAGAGCTCATATGTAGAGTTTGTTTGATAAACTTTCCTACTACTTTGTCTAAATTAGAAGCAAATTGGTTGAACATTACTTCTACCTAAAATGGCAGAAAACGCACCTATCTTGGTGATGGACAGGACAGCTAGAGGGGATATGGAGGAGGCTGTTATTTTTTTTTTAATAGGTGTACTTTCACCAATTTGCTGATAATTCATTGAAAGTAGATGATCGGTACAATTGCTGCCAATGCATTTTTTAAAGCTGTATTGTCATGAGTCAAATTTGATCATGTTAGGTTCTTGCATAGGTCCTATAGCATTGATAAGTTTCCACCCTCTTTCCTACATACACACATCTCTCCTGCATACACACAACTCTACTACTATCACACACGCAATTTTCCGAAATACACACACAACTCTCCTCCATACACAAACACAGTTCTAACACATATAGCTTTTCTACAGCTTTGAAGTATGCACTCACACCTCTGTTACATACACGCACTGTTTTGCTACATACTTGTACACAGCTTTCTTACATACACCAACAGCTCTCTTATATACTCATGCAGCTCCACACACACAAACACATATATATATATATATATATATATATATATATATGTACACTCATCCATCGTATACATTACCACATCTTGAAATTCCTTCCAGGAATGTGACTGATCACATGACCTGAAAGGTTCAATGGCTAATCAACAACTTTGTTTGATTGGGACCCTATCCATGCCACCTCACATATCAGGAGTGTCGTTCTTCTTTTCATAAAGAGGTCCAAGGGCTAGTCTTGCAGAAGTTTTTTCAGCTACACAGGATGCGCAACATCCGTGTAAGTCCTGGTGACTTTCTCCCCTGCACTGCACCGATCAGATAGATCAGTGTAGGGCAGGAGAAAGGAGAACAGTTCTTTCAGTGATCATGAAGGATGCTGTCAGTGTTTTCCTCCATCAGAATAAGCAGCCTCTAGACTGTAAGAAACGCACACATTTTAACATCATTTTGATTGTCTAAAATTTACTGCAGCTAAAAATTACATTTGGTTTACAATGCATTTTGCCAGATATGTTGTCACTTGTCAAAGCTAAGAATTTTACATGCTGGGTTTTTTTATGGCACATTTAGCACTGATAAGTTGTCACACTCTTGCTTAATATGTTAACATTCTGTCTGTAAACTGTATATGCATAGCTACCTTTTTGAAGCAATATTGAGATTTACTTAAGAACGTGGGGCCCAATAAATACCATCAATGGTGCCCAGTCCAAGAGATGGTGGATCCTATAGGTAAACACCACCTCATCATGCACTAAAACTTACTAAAAAAAAAAAAGATGTGAAGTTCACACATATAGAAAATGGACATTTTGTGAATACATATTACACGTATTGTAAAATAGATAGAGCTCATATGTAGAGTTTGTTTGATAAACTTTCCTACTACTTTGTCTAAATTAGAAGCAAATTGGTTGAACATTACTTCTACCTAAAATGGCAGAAAACGCACCTATCTTGGTGATGGACAGGACAGCTAGAGGGGATATGGAGGAGGCTGTTATTTTTTTTTTAATAGGTGTACTATCACCAATTTGCTGATAATTCATTGAAAGTAGATGATCGGTACAATTGCTGCCAATGCATTTTTTAAAGCTGTATTGTCATGAGTCAAATTTGATCATGTTAGGTTCTTGCATAGGTCCTATAGCATTGATAAGTTTCCACCCTCTTTCCTACATACACACATCTCTCCTGCATACACACAACTCTACTACTATCACACACGCAATTTTCCGAAATACACACACAACTCTCCTCCATACACAAACACAGTTCTAACACATATAGCTTTTCTACAGCTTTGAAGTATGCACTCACACCTCTGTTACATACACGCACTGTTTTGCTACATACTTGTACACAGCTTTCTTACATACACCAACAGCTCTCTTATATACTCATGCAGCTCCACACACACAAACACATATATATATATATATATATATATATATATATATATATATATATATATATATATGTACACTCATCCATCGTATACATTACCACATCTTGAAATTCCTTCCAGGAATGTGACTGATCACATGACCTGAAAGGTTCAATGGCTAATCAACAACTTTGTTTGATTGGGACCCTATCCATGCCACCTCACATATCAGGAGTGTCGTTCTTCTTTTCATAAAGAGGTCCAAGGGCTAGTCTTGCAGAAGTTTTTTCAGCTACACAGGATGCGCAACATCCGTGTAAGTCCTGGTGACTTTCTCCCCTGCACTGCACCGATCAGATAGATCAGTGTAGGGCAGGAGAAAGGAGAACAGTTCTTTCAGTGATCATGAAGGATGCTGTCAGTGTTTTCCTCCATCAGAATAAGCAGCCTCTAGACTGTAAGAAACGCACACATTTTAACATCATTTTGATTGTCTAAAATTTACTGCAGCTAAAAATTACATTTGGTTTACAATGCATTTTGCCAGATATGTTGTCACTTGTCAAAGCTAAGAATTTTACATGCTGGGTTTTTTTATGGCACATTTAGCACTGATAAGTTGTCACACTCTTGCTTAATATGTTAACATTCTGTCTGTAAACTGTATATGCATAGCTACCTTTTTGAAGCAATATTGAGATTTACTTAAGAACGTGGGGCCCAATAAATACCATCAATGGTGCCCAGTCCAAGAGATGGTGGATCCTATAGGTAAACACCACCTCATCATGCACTAAAACTTACTAAAAAAAAAAAGATGTGAAGTTCACACATATAGAAAATGGACATTTTGTGAATACATATTACACGTATTGTAAAATAGATAGAGCTCATATGTAGAGTTTGTTTGATAAACTTTCCTACTACTTTGTCTAAATTAGAAGCAAATTGGTTGAACATTACTTCTACCTAAAATGGCAGAAAACGCACCTATCTTGGTGATGGACAGGACAGCTAGAGGGGATATGGAGGAGGCTGTTATTTTTTTTTTAATAGGTGTACTATCACCAATTTGCTGATAATTCATTGAAAGTAGATGATCGGTACAATTGCTGCCAATGCATTTTTTAAAGCTGTATTGTCATGAGTCAAATTTGATCATGTTAGGTTCTTGCATAGGTCCTATAGCATTGATAAGTTTCCACCCTCTTTCCTACATACACACATCTCTCCTGCATACACACAACTCTACTACTATCACACACGCAATTTTCCGAAATACACACACAACTCTCCTCCATACACAAACACAGTTCTAACACATATAGCTTTTCTACAGCTTTGAAGTATGCACTCACACCTCTGTTACATACACGCACTGTTTTGCTACATACTTGTACACAGCTTTCTTACATACACCAACAGCTCTCTTATATACTCATGCAGCTCCACACACACAAACACTTATATATATATATATATATATATATATATGTACACTCATCCATCGTATACATTACCACATCTTGAAATTCCTTCCAGGAATGTGACTGATCACATGACCTGAAAGGTTCAATGGCTAATCAACAACTTTGTTTGATTGGGACCCTATCCATGCCACCTCACATATCAGGAGTGTCGTTCTTCTTTTCATAAAGAGGTCCAAGGGCTAGTCTTGCAGAAGTTTTTTCAGCTACACAGGATGCGCAACATCCGTGCAAGTCCTGGTGACTTTCTCCCCTGCACTGCACCGATCAGATAGATCAGTGTGGGGCAGGAGAAAGGAGAACAGTTCTTTCAGTGATCATGAAGGATGCTGTCAGTGTTTTCCTCCATCAGAATAAGCAGCCTCTAGACTGTAAGAAACGCACACATTTTAACATCATTTTGATTGTCTAAAATTTACTGCAGCTAAAAATTACATTTGGTTTACAATGCATTTTGCCAGATATGTTGTCACTTGTCAAAGCTAAGAATTTTACATGCTGGGTTTTTTTATGGCACATTTAGCACTGATAAGTTGTCACACTCTTGCTTAATATGTTAACATTCTGTCTGTAAACTGTATATGCATAGCTACCTTTTTGAAGCAATATTGAGATTTACTTAAGAACGTGGGGCCCAATAAATACCATCAATGGTGCCCAGTCCAAGAGATGGTGGATCCTATAGGTAAACACCACCTCATCATGCACTAAAACTTACTAAAAAAAAAAAAGATGTGAAGTTCACACATATAGAAAATGGACATTTTGTGAATACATATTACACGTATTGTAAAATAGATAGAGCTCATATGTAGAGTTTGTTTGATAAACTTTCCTACTACTTTGTCTAAATTAGAAGCAAATTGGTTGAACATTACTTCTACCTAAAATGGCAGAAAACGCACCTATCTTGGTGATGGACAGGACAGCTAGAGGGGATATGGAGGAGGCTGTTATTTTTTTTTTAATAGGTGTACTTTCACCAATTTGCTGATAATTCATTGAAAGTAGATGATCGGTACAATTGCTGCCAATGCATTTTTTAAAGCTGTATTGTCATGAGTCAAATTTGATCATGTTAGGTTCTTGCATAGGTCCTATAGCATTGATAAGTTTCCACCCTCTTTCCTACATACACACATCTCTCCTGCATACACACAACTCTACTACTATCACACACGCAATTTTCCGAAATACACACACAACTCTCCTCCATACACAAACACAGTTCTAACACATATAGCTTTTCTACAGCTTTGAAGTATGCACTCACACCTCTGTTACATACACGCACTGTTTTGCTACATACTTGTACACAGCTTTCTTACATACACCAACAGCTCTCTTATATACTCATGCAGCTCCACACACACAAACACTTATATATATATATATATATATATATATGTACACTCATCCATCGTATACATTACCACATCTTGAAATTCCTTCCAGGAATGTGACTGATCACATGACCTGAAAGGTTCAATGGCTAATCAACAACTTTGTTTGATTGGGACCCTATCCATGCCACCTCACATATCAGGAGTGTCGTTCTTCTTTTCATAAAGAGGTCCAAGGGCTAGTCTTGCAGAAGTTTTTTCAGCTACACAGGATGCGCAACATCCGTGCAAGTCCTGGTGACTTTCTCCCCTGCACTGCACCGATCAGATAGATCAGTGTGGGGCAGGAGAAAGGAGAACAGTTCTTTCAGTGATCATGAAGGATGCTGTCAGTGTTTTCCTCCATCAGAATAAGCAGCCTCTAGACTGTAAGAAACGCACACATTTTAACATCATTTTGATTGTCTAAAATTTACTGCAGCTAAAAATTACATTTGGTTTACAATGCATTTTGCCAGATATGTTGTCACTTGTCAAAGCTAAGAATTTTACATGCTGGGTTTTTTTATGGCACATTTAGCACTGATAAGTTGTCACACTCTTGCTTAATATGTTAACATTCTGTCTGTAAACTGTATATGCATAGCTACCTTTTTGAAGCAATATTGAGATTTACTTAAGAACGTGGGGCCCAATAAATACCATCAATGGTGCCCAGTCCAAGAGATGGTGGATCCTATAGGTAAACACCACCTCATCATGCACTAAAACTTACTAAAAAAAAAAAAGATGTGAAGTTCACACATATAGAAAATGGACATTTTGTGAATACATATTACACGTATTGTAAAATAGATAGAGCTCATATGTAGAGTTTGTTTGATAAACTTTCCTACTACTTTGTCTAAATTAGAAGCAAATTGGTTGAACATTACTTCTACCTAAAATGGCAGAAAACGCACCTATCTTGGTGATGGACAGGACAGCTAGAGGGGATATGGAGGAGGCTGTTATTTTTTTTTTAATAGGTGTACTTTCACCAATTTGCTGATAATTCATTGAAAGTAGATGATCGGTACAATTGCTGCCAATGCATTTTTTAAAGCTGTATTGTCATGAGTCAAATTTGATCATGTTAGGTTCTTGCATAGGTCCTATAGCATTGATAAGTTTCCACCCTCTTTCCTACATACACACATCTCTCCTGCATACACACAACTCTACTACTATCACACACGCAATTTTCCGAAATACACACACAACTCTCCTCCATACACAAACACAGTTCTAACACATATAGCTTTTCTACAGCTTTGAAGTATGCACTCACACCTCTGTTACATACACGCACTGTTTTGCTACATACTTGTACACAGCTTTCTTACATACACCAACAGCTCTCTTATATACTCATGCAGCTCCACACACACAAACACTTATATATATATATATATATATGTACACTCATCCATCGTATACATTACCACATCTTGAAATTCCTTCCAGGAATGTGACTGATCACATGACCTGAAAGGTTCAATGGCTAATCAACAACTTTGTTTGATTGGGACCCTATCCATGCCACCTCACATATCAGGAGTGTCGTTCTTCTTTTCATAAAGAGGTCCAAGGGCTAGTCTTGCAGAAGTTTTTTCAGCTACACAGGATGCGCAACATCCGTGCAAGTCCTGGTGACTTTCTCCCCTGCACTGCACCGATCAGATAGATCAGTGTGGGGCAGGAGAAAGGAGAACAGTTCTTTCAGTGATCATGAAGGATGCTGTCAGTGTTTTCCTCCATCAGAATAAGCAGCCTCTAGACTGTAAGAAACACACACATTTTAACATCATTTTGATTGTCTAAAATTTACTGCAGCTAAAAATTACATTTGGTTTACAATGCATTTTGCCAGATATGTTGTCACTTGTCAAAGCTAAGAATTTTACATGCTGGGTTTTTTTATGGCACATTTAGCACTGATAAGTTGTCACACTCTTGCTTAATATGTTAACATTCTGTCTGTAAACTGTATATGCATAGCTACCTTTTTGAAGCAATATTGAGATTTACTTAAGAACGTGGGGCCCAATAAATACCATCAATGGTGCCCAGTCCAAGAGATGGTGGATCCTATAGGTAAACACCACCTCATCATGCACTAAAACTTACTAAAAAAAAAAAAGATGTGAAGTTCACACATATAGAAAATGGACATTTTGTGAATACATATTACACGTATTGTAAAATAGATAGAGCTCATATGTAGAGTTTGTTTGATAAACTTTCCTACTACTTTGTCTAAATTAGAAGCAAATTGGTTGAACATTACTTCTACCTAAAATGGCAGAAAACGCACCTATCTTGGTGATGGACAGGACAGCTAGAGGGGATATGGAGGAGGCTGTTATTTTTTTTTTAATAGGTGTACTTTCACCAATTTGCTGATAATTCATTGAAAGTAGATGATCGGTACAATTGCTGCCAATGCATTTTTTAAAGCTGTATTGTCATGAGTCAAATTTGATCATGTTAGGTTCTTGCATAGGTCCTATAGCATTGATAAGTTTCCACCCTCTTTCCTACATACACACATCTCTCCTGCATACACACAACTCTACTACTATCACACACGCAATTTTCCGAAATACACACACAACTCTCCTCCATACACAAACACAGTTCTAACACATATAGCTTTTCTACAGCTTTGAAGTATGCACTCACACCTCTGTTACATACACGCACTGTTTTGCTACATACTTGTACACAGCTTTCTTACATACACCAACAGCTCTCTTATATACTCATGCAGCTCCACACACACAAACACTTATATATATATATATATATATGTACACTCATCCATCGTATACATTACCACATCTTGAAATTCCTTCCAGGAATGTGACTGATCACATGACCTGAAAGGTTCAATGGCTAATCAACAACTTTGTTTGATTGGGACCCTATCCATGCCACCTCACATATCAGGAGTGTCGTTCTTCTTTTCATAAAGAGGTCCAAGGGCTAGTCTTGCAGAAGTTTTTTCAGCTACACAGGATGCGCAACATCCGTGCAAGTCCTGGTGACTTTCTCCCCTGCACTGCACCGATCAGATAGATCAGTGTGGGGCAGGAGAAAGGAGAACAGTTCTTTCAGTGATCATGAAGGATGCTGTCAGTGTTTTCCTCCATCAGAATAAGCAGCCTCTAGACTGTAAGAAACACACACATTTTAACATCATTTTGATTGTCTAAAATTTACTGCAGCTAAAAATTACATTTGGTTTACAATGCATTTTGCCAGATATGTTGTCACTTGTCAAAGCTAAGAATTTTACATGCTGGGTTTTTTTATGGCACATTTAGCACTGATAAGTTGTCACACTCTTGCTTAATATGTTAACATTCTGTCTGTAAACTGTATATGCATAGCTACCTTTTTGAAGCAATATTGAGATTTACTTAAGAACGTGGGGCCCAATAAATACCATCAATGGTGCCCAGTCCAAGAGATGGTGGATCCTATAGGTAAACACCACCTCATCATGCACTAAAACTTACTAAAAAAAAAAAAGATGTGAAGTTCACACATATAGAAAATGGACATTTTGTGAATACATATTACACGTATTGTAAAATAGATAGAGCTCATATGTAGAGTTTGTTTGATAAACTTTCCTACTACTTTGTCTAAATTAGAAGCAAATTGGTTGAACATTACTTCTACCTAAAATGGCAGAAAACGCACCTATCTTGGTGATGGACAGGACAGCTAGAGGGGATATGGAGGAGGCTGTTATTTTTTTTTTAATAGGTGTACTTTCACCAATTTGCTGATAATTCATTGAAAGTAGATGATCGGTACAATTGCTGCCAATGCATTTTTTAAAGCTGTATTGTCATGAGTCAAATTTGATCATGTTAGGTTCTTGCATAGGTCCTATAGCATTGATAAGTTTCCACCCTCTTTCCTACATACACACATCTCTCCTGCATACACACAACTCTACTACTATCACACACGCAATTTTCCGAAATACACACACAACTCTCCTCCATACACAAACACAGTTCTAACACATATAGCTTTTCTACAGCTTTGAAGTATGCACTCACACCTCTGTTACATACACGCACTGTTTTGCTACATACTTGTACACAGCTTTCTTACATACACCAACAGCTCTCTTATATACTCATGCAGCTCCACACACACAAACACATATATATATATATATATATATATATATATGTACACTCATCCATCGTATACATTACCACATCTTGAAATTCCTTCCAGGAATGTGACTGATCACATGACCTGAAAGGTTCAATGGCTAATCAACAACTTTGTTTGATTGGGACCCTATCCATGCCACCTCACATATCAGGAGTGTCGTTCTTCTTTTCATAAAGAGGTCCAAGGGCTAGTCTTGCAGAAGTTTTTTCAGCTACACAGGATGCGCAACATCCGTGTAAGTCCTGGTGACTTTCTCCCCTGCACTGCACCGATCAGATAGATCAGTGTAGGGCAGGAGAAAGGAGAACAGTTCTTTCAGTGATCATGAAGGATGCTGTCAGTGTTTTCCTCCATCAGAATAAGCAGCCTCTAGACTGTAAGAAACGCACACATTTTAACATCATTTTGATTGTCTAAAATTTACTGCAGCTAAAAATTACATTTGGTTTACAATGCATTTTGCCAGATATGTTGTCACTTGTCAAAGCTAAGAATTTTACATGCTGGGTTTTTTTATGGCACATTTAGCACTGATAAGTTGTCACACTCTTGCTTAATATGTTAACATTCTGTCTGTAAACTGTATATGCATAGCTACCTTTTTGAAGCAATATTGAGATTTACTTAAGAACGTGGGGCCCAATAAATACCATCAATGGTGCCCAGTCCAAGAGATGGTGGATCCTATAGGTAAACACCACCTCATCATGCACTAAAACTTACTAAAAAAAAAAAGATGTGAAGTTCACACATATAGAAAATGGACATTTTGTGAATACATATTACACGTATTGTAAAATAGATAGAGCTCATATGTAGAGTTTGTTTGATAAACTTTCCTACTACTTTGTCTAAATTAGAAGCAAATTGGTTGAACATTACTTCTACCTAAAATGGCAGAAAACGCACCTATCTTGGTGATGGACAGGACAGCTAGAGGGGATATGGAGGAGGCTGTTATTTTTTTTTTAATAGGTGTACTATCACCAATTTGCTGATAATTCATTGAAAGTAGATGATCGGTACAATTGCTGCCAATGCATTTTTTAAAGCTGTATTGTCATGAGTCAAATTTGATCATGTTAGGTTCTTGCATAGGTCCTATAGCATTGATAAGTTTCCACCCTCTTTCCTACATACACACATCTCTCCTGCATACACACAACTCTACTACTATCACACACGCAATTTTCCGAAATACACACACAACTCTCCTCCATACACAAACACAGTTCTAACACATATAGCTTTTCTACAGCTTTGAAGTATGCACTCACACCTCTGTTACATACACGCACTGTTTTGCTACATACTTGTACACAGCTTTCTTACATACACCAACAGCTCTCTTATATACTCATGCAGCTCCACACACACAAACACTTATATATATATATATATATATATATATGTACACTCATCCATCGTATACATTACCACATCTTGAAATTCCTTCCAGGAATGTGACTGATCACATGACCTGAAAGGTTCAATGGCTAATCAACAACTTTGTTTGATTGGGACCCTATCCATGCCACCTCACATATCAGGAGTGTCGTTCTTCTTTTCATAAAGAGGTCCAAGGGCTAGTCTTGCAGAAGTTTTTTCAGCTACACAGGATGCGCAACATCCGTGCAAGTCCTGGTGACTTTCTCCCCTGCACTGCACCGATCAGATAGATCAGTGTGGGGCAGGAGAAAGGAGAACAGTTCTTTCAGTGATCATGAAGGATGCTGTCAGTGTTTTCCTCCATCAGAATAAGCAGCCTCTAGACTGTAAGAAACGCACACATTTTAACATCATTTTGATTGTCTAAAATTTACTGCAGCTAAAAATTACATTTGGTTTACAATGCATTTTGCCAGATATGTTGTCACTTGTCAAAGCTAAGAATTTTACATGCTGGGTTTTTTTATGGCACATTTAGCACTGATAAGTTGTCACACTCTTGCTTAATATGTTAACATTCTGTCTGTAAACTGTATATGCATAGCTACCTTTTTGAAGCAATATTGAGATTTACTTAAGAACGTGGGGCCCAATAAATACCATCAATGGTGCCCAGTCCAAGAGATGGTGGATCCTATAGGTAAACACCACCTCATCATGCACTAAAACTTACTAAAAAAAAAAAAGATGTGAAGTTCACACATATAGAAAATGGACATTTTGTGAATACATATTACACGTATTGTAAAATAGATAGAGCTCATATGTAGAGTTTGTTTGATAAACTTTCCTACTACTTTGTCTAAATTAGAAGCAAATTGGTTGAACATTACTTCTACCTAAAATGGCAGAAAACGCACCTATCTTGGTGATGGACAGGACAGCTAGAGGGGATATGGAGGAGGCTGTTATTTTTTTTTTAATAGGTGTACTTTCACCAATTTGCTGATAATTCATTGAAAGTAGATGATCGGTACAATTGCTGCCAATGCATTTTTTAAAGCTGTATTGTCATGAGTCAAATTTGATCATGTTAGGTTCTTGCATAGGTCCTATAGCATTGATAAGTTTCCACCCTCTTTCCTACATACACACATCTCTCCTGCATACACACAACTCTACTACTATCACACACGCAATTTTCCGAAATACACACACAACTCTCCTCCATACACAAACACAGTTCTAACACATATAGCTTTTCTACAGCTTTGAAGTATGCACTCACACCTCTGTTACATACACGCACTGTTTTGCTACATACTTGTACACAGCTTTCTTACATACACCAACAGCTCTCTTATATACTCATGCAGCTCCACACACACAAACACTTATATATATATATATATATATGTACACTCATCCATCGTATACATTACCACATCTTGAAATTCCTTCCAGGAATGTGACTGATCACATGACCTGAAAGGTTCAATGGCTAATCAACAACTTTGTTTGATTGGGACCCTATCCATGCCACCTCACATATCAGGAGTGTCGTTCTTCTTTTCATAAAGAGGTCCAAGGGCTAGTCTTGCAGAAGTTTTTTCAGCTACACAGGATGCGCAACATCCGTGCAAGTCCTGGTGACTTTCTCCCCTGCACTGCACCGATCAGATAGATCAGTGTGGGGCAGGAGAAAGGAGAACAGTTCTTTCAGTGATCATGAAGGATGCTGTCAGTGTTTTCCTCCATCAGAATAAGCAGCCTCTAGACTGTAAGAAACGCACACATTTTAACATCATTTTGATTGTCTAAAATTTACTGCAGCTAAAAATTACATTTGGTTTACAATGCATTTTGCCAGATATGTTGTCACTTGTCAAAGCTAAGAATTTTACATGCTGGGTTTTTTTATGGCACATTTAGCACTGATAAGTTGTCACACTCTTGCTTAATATGTTAACATTCTGTCTGTAAACTGTATATGCATAGCTACCTTTTTGAAGCAATATTGAGATTTACTTAAGAACGTGGGGCCCAATAAATACCATCAATGGTGCCCAGTCCAAGAGATGGTGGATCCTATAGGTAAACACCACCTCATCATGCACTAAAACTTACTAAAAAAAAAAAAGATGTGAAGTTCACACATATAGAAAATGGACATTTTGTGAATACATATTACACGTATTGTAAAATAGATAGAGCTCATATGTAGAGTTTGTTTGATAAACTTTCCTACTACTTTGTCTAAATTAGAAGCAAATTGGTTGAACATTACTTCTACCTAAAATGGCAGAAAACGCACCTATCTTGGTGATGGACAGGACAGCTAGAGGGGATATGGAGGAGGCTGTTATTTTTTTTTAATAGGTGTACTTTCACCAATTTGCTGATAATTCATTGAAAGTAGATGATCGGTACAATTGCTGCCAATGCATTTTTTAAAGCTGTATTGTCATGAGTCAAATTTGATCATGTTAGGTTCTTGCATAGGTCCTATAGCATTGATAAGTTTCCACCCTCTTTCCTACATACACACATCTCTCCTGCATACACACAACTCTACTACTATCACACACGCAATTTTCCGAAATACACACACAACTCTCCTCCATACACAAACACAGTTCTAACACATATAGCTTTTCTACAGCTTTGAAGTATGCACTCACACCTCTGTTACATACACGCACTGTTTTGCTACATACTTGTACACAGCTTTCTTACATACACCAACAGCTCTCTTATATACTCATGCAGCTCCACACACACAAACACATATATATATATATATATATATATATATATATATATATATATGTACACTCATCCATCGTATACATTACCACATCTTGAAATTCCTTCCAGGAATGTGACTGATCACATGACCTGAAAGGTTCAATGGCTAATCAACAACTTTGTTTGATTGGGACCCTATCCATGCCACCTCACATATCAGGAGTGTCGTTCTTCTTTTCATAAAGAGGTCCAAGGGCTAGTCTTGCAGAAGTTTTTTCAGCTACACAGGATGCGCAACATCCGTGCAAGTCCTGGTGACTTTCTCCCCTGCACTGCACCGATCAG
The DNA here is from genome assembly GCF_046119375.1 of Phyllobates terribilis. Taxonomy (NCBI): domain Eukaryota; kingdom Metazoa; phylum Chordata; class Amphibia; order Anura; family Dendrobatidae; genus Phyllobates; species Phyllobates terribilis. The sequence goes on from NW_027365937.1 coordinate 36,346, forward strand.
ATAGATCAGTGTGGGGCAGGAGAAAGGAGAACAGTTCTTTCAGTGATCATGAAGGATGCTGTCAGTGTTTTCCTCCATCAGAATAAGCAGCCTCTAGACTGTAAGAAACGCACACATTTTAACATCATTTTGATTGTCTAAAATTTACTGCAGCTAAAAATTACATTTGGTTTACAATGCATTTTGCCAGATATGTTGTCACTTGTCAAAGCTAAGAATTTTACATGCTGGGTTTTTTTATGGCACATTTAGCACTGATAAGTTGTCACACTCTTGCTTAATATGTTAACATTCTGTCTGTAAACTGTATATGCATAGCTACCTTTTTGAAGCAATATTGAGATTTACTTAAGAACGTGGGGCCCAATAAATACCATCAATGGTGCCCAGTCCAAGAGATGGTGGATCCTATAGGTAAACACCACCTCATCATGCACTAAAACTTACTAAAAAAAAAAAGATGTGAAGTTCACACATATAGAAAATGGACATTTTGTGAATACATATTACACGTATTGTAAAATAGATAGAGCTCATATGTAGAGTTTGTTTGATAAACTTTCCTACTACTTTGTCTAAATTAGAAGCAAATTGGTTGAACATTACTTCTACCTAAAATGGCAGAAAACGCACCTATCTTGGTGATGGACAGGACAGCTAGAGGGGATATGGAGGAGGCTGTTATTTTTTTTTTAATAGGTGTACTTTCACCAATTTGCTGATAATTCATTGAAAGTAGATGATCGGTACAATTGCTGCCAATGCATTTTTTAAAGCTGTATTGTCATGAGTCAAATTTGATCATGTTAGGTTCTTGCATAGGTCCTATAGCATTGATAAGTTTCCACCCTCTTTCCTACATACACACATCTCTCCTGCATACACACAACTCTACTACTATCACACACGCAATTTTCCGAAATACACACACAACTCTCCTCCATACACAAACACAGTTCTAACACATATAGCTTTTCTACAGCTTTGAAGTATGCACTCACACCTCTGTTACATACACGCACTGTTTTGCTACATACTTGTACACAGCTTTCTTACATACACCAACAGCTCTCTTATATACTCATGCAGCTCCACACACACAAACACTTATATATATATATATATATATATATATATATGTACACTCATCCATCGTATACATTACCACATCTTGAAATTCCTTCCAGGAATGTGACTGATCACATGACCTGAAAGGTTCAATGGCTAATCAACAACTTTGTTTGATTGGGACCCTATCCATGCCACCTCACATATCAGGAGTGTCGTTCTTCTTTTCATAAAGAGGTCCAAGGGCTAGTCTTGCAGAAGTTTTTTCAGCTACACAGGATGCGCAACATCCGTGCAAGTCCTGGTGACTTTCTCCCCTGCACTGCACCGATCAGATAGATCAGTGTGGGGCAGGAGAAAGGAGAACAGTTCTTTCAGTGATCATGAAGGATGCTGTCAGTGTTTTCCTCCATCAGAATAAGCAGCCTCTAGACTGTAAGAAACGCACACATTTTAACATCATTTTGATTGTCTAAAATTTACTGCAGCTAAAAATTACATTTGGTTTACAATGCATTTTGCCAGATATGTTGTCACTTGTCAAAGCTAAGAATTTTACATGCTGGGTTTTTTTATGGCACATTTAGCACTGATAAGTTGTCACACTCTTGCTTAATATGTTAACATTCTGTCTGTAAACTGTATATGCATAGCTACCTTTTTGAAGCAATATTGAGATTTACTTAAGAACGTGGGGCCCAATAAATACCATCAATGGTGCCCAGTCCAAGAGATGGTGGATCCTATAGGTAAACACCACCTCATCATGCACTAAAACTTACTAAAAAAAAAAAAGATGTGAAGTTCACACATATAGAAAATGGACATTTTGTGAATACATATTACACGTATTGTAAAATAGATAGAGCTCATATGTAGAGTTTGTTTGATAAACTTTCCTACTACTTTGTCTAAATTAGAAGCAAATTGGTTGAACATTACTTCTACCTAAAATGGCAGAAAACGCACCTATCTTGGTGATGGACAGGACAGCTAGAGGGGATATGGAGGAGGCTGTTATTTTTTTTTTAATAGGTGTACTTTCACCAATTTGCTGATAATTCATTGAAAGTAGATGATCGGTACAATTGCTGCCAATGCATTTTTTAAAGCTGTATTGTCATGAGTCAAATTTGATCATGTTAGGTTCTTGCATAGGTCCTATAGCATTGATAAGTTTCCACCCTCTTTCCTACATACACACATCTCTCCTGCATACACACAACTCTACTACTATCACACACGCAATTTTCCGAAATACACACACAACTCTCCTCCATACACAAACACAGTTCTAACACATATAGCTTTTCTACAGCTTTGAAGTATGCACTCACACCTCTGTTACATACACGCACTGTTTTGCTACATACTTGTACACAGCTTTCTTACATACACCAACAGCTCTCTTATATACTCATGCAGCTCCACACACACAAACACATATATATATATATATATATATATATATATATATATATATGTACACTCATCCATCGTATACATTACCACATCTTGAAATTCCTTCCAGGAATGTGACTGATCACATGACCTGAAAGGTTCAATGGCTAATCAACAACTTTGTTTGATTGGGACCCTATCCATGCCACCTCACATATCAGGAGTGTCGTTCTTCTTTTCATAAAGAGGTCCAAGGGCTAGTCTTGCAGAAGTTTTTTCAGCTACACAGGATGCACAACATCCGTGCAAGTCCTGGTGACTTTCTCCCCTGCACTGCACCGATCAGATAGATCAGTGTGGGGCAGGAGAAAGGAGAACAGTTCTTTCAGTGATCATGAAGGATGCTGTCAGTGTTTTCCTCCATCAGAATAAGCAGCCTCTAGACTGTAAGAAACGCACACATTTTAACATCATTTTGATTGTCTAAAATTTACTGCAGCTAAAAATTACATTTGGTTTACAATGCATTTTGCCAGATATGTTGTCACTTGTCAAAGCTAAGAATTTTACATGCTGGGTTTTTTTATGGCACATTTAGCACTGATAAGTTGTCACACTCTTGCTTAATATGTTAACATTCTGTCTGTAAACTGTATATGCATAGCTACCTTTTTGAAGCAATATTGAGATTTACTTAAGAACGTGGGGCCCAATAAATACCATCAATGGTGCCCAGTCCAAGAGATGGTGGATCCTATAGGTAAACACCACCTCATCATGCACTAAAACTTACTAAAAAAAAAAGATGTGAAGTTCACACATATAGAAAATGGACATTTTGTGAATACATATTACACGTATTGTAAAATAGATAGAGCTCATATGTAGAGTTTGTTTGATAAACTTTCCTACTACTTTGTCTAAATTAGAAGCAAATTGGTTGAACATTACTTCTACCTAAAATGGCAGAAAACGCACCTATCTTGGTGATGGACAGGACAGCTAGAGGGGATATGGAGGAGGCTGTTATTTTTTTTTTAATAGGTGTACTTTCACCAATTTGCTGATAATTCATTGAAAGTAGATGATCGGTACAATTGCTGCCAATGCATTTTTTAAAGCTGTATTGTCATGAGTCAAATTTGATCATGTTAGGTTCTTGCATAGGTCCTATAGCATTGATAAGTTTCCACCCTCTTTCCTACATACACACATCTCTCCTGCATACACACAACTCTACTACTATCACACACGCAATTTTCCGAAATACACACACAACTCTCCTCCATACACAAACACAGTTCTAACACATATAGCTTTTCTACAGCTTTGAAGTATGCACTCACACCTCTGTTACATACACGCACTGTTTTGCTACATACTTGTACACAGCTTTCTTACATACACCAACAGCTCTCTTATATACTCATGCAGCTCCACACACACAAACACATATATATATATATATATATATATATATATATATATATATATGTACACTCATCCATCGTATACATTACCACATCTTGAAATTCCTTCCAGGAATGTGACTGATCACATGACCTGAAAGGTTCAATGGCTAATCAACAACTTTGTTTGATTGGGACCCTATCCATGCCACCTCACATATCAGGAGTGTCGTTCTTCTTTTCATAAAGAGGTCCAAGGGCTAGTCTTGCAGAAGTTTTTTCAGCTACACAGGATGCGCAACATCCGTGCAAGTCCTGGTGACTTTCTCCCCTGCACTGCACCGATCAGATAGATCAGTGTGGGGCAGGAGAAAGGAGAACAGTTCTTTCAGTGATCATGAAGGATGCTGTCAGTGTTTTCCTCCATCAGAATAAGCAGCCTCTAGACTGTAAGAAACGCACACATTTTAACATCATTTTGATTGTCTAAAATTTACTGCAGCTAAAAATTACATTTGGTTTACAATGCATTTTGCCAGATATGTTGTCACTTGTCAAAGCTAAGAATTTTACATGCTGGGTTTTTTTATGGCACATTTAGCACTGATAAGTTGTCACACTCTTGCTTAATATGTTAACATTCTGTCTGTAAACTGTATATGCATAGCTACCTTTTTGAAGCAATATTGAGATTTACTTAAGAACGTGGGGCCCAATAAATACCATCAATGGTGCCCAGTCCAAGAGATGGTGGATCCTATAGGTAAACACCACCTCATCATGCACTAAAACTTACTAAAAAAAAAAAAGATGTGAAGTTCACACATATAGAAGATGGACATTTTGTGAATACATATTACACGTATTGTAAAATAGATAGAGCTCATATGTAGAGTTTGTTTGATAAACTTTCCTACTACTTTGTCTAAATTAGAAGCAAATTGGTTGAACATTACTTCTACCTAAAATGGCAGAAAACGCACCTATCTTGGTGATGGACAGGACAGCTAGAGGGGATATGGAGGAGGCTGTTATTTTTTTTTTAATAGGTGTACTTTCACCAATTTGCTGATAATTCATTGAAAGTAGATGATCGGTACAATTGCTGCCAATGCATTTTTTAAAGCTGTATTGTCATGAGTCAAATTTGATCATGTTAGGTTCTTGCATAGGTCCTATAGCATTGATAAGTTTCCACCCTCTTTCCTACATACACACATCTCTCCTGCATACACACAACTCTACTACTATCACACACGCAATTTTCCGAAATACACACACAACTCTCCTCCATACACAAACACAGTTCTAACACATATAGCTTTTCTACAGCTTTGAAGTATGCACTCACACCTCTGTTACATACACGCACTGTTTTGCTACATACTTGTACACAGCTTTCTTACATACACCAACAGCTCTCTTATATACTCATGCAGCTCCACACACACAAACACATATATATATATATATATATATATATGTACACTCATCCATCGTATACATTACCACATCTTGAAATTCCTTCCAGGAATGTGACTGATCACATGACCTGAAAGGTTCAATGGCTAATCAACAACTTTGTTTGATTGGGACCCTATCCATGCCACCTCACATATCAGGAGTGTCGTTCTTCTTTTCATAAAGAGGTCCAAGGGCTAGTCTTGCAGAAGTTTTTTCAGCTACACAGGATGCGCAACATCCGTGTAAGTCCTGGTGACTTTCTCCCCTGCACTGCACCGATCAGATAGATCAGTGTAGGGCAGGAGAAAGGAGAACAGTTCTTTCAGTGATCATGAAGGATGCTGTCAGTGTTTTCCTCCATCAGAATAAGCAGCCTCTAGACTGTAAGAAACGCACACATTTTAACATCATTTTGATTGTCTAAAATTTACTGCAGCTAAAAATTACATTTGGTTTACAATGCATTTTGCCAGATATGTTGTCACTTGTCAAAGCTAAGAATTTTACATGCTGGGTATTTTTATGGCACATTTAGCACTGATAAGTTGTCACACTCTTGCTTAATATGTTAACATTCTGTCTGTAAACTGTATATGCATAGCTACCTTTTTGAAGCAATATTGAGATTTACTTAAGAACGTGGGGCCCAATAAATACCATCAATGGTGCCCAGTCCAAGAGATGGTGGATCCTATAGGTAAACACCACCTCATCATGCACTAAAACTTACTAAAAAAAAAAAAGATGTGAAGTTCACACATATAGAAAATGGACATTTTGTGAATACATATTACACGTATTGTAAAATAGATAGAGCTCATATGTAGAGTTTGTTTGATAAACTTTCCTACTACTTTGTCTAAATTAGAAGCAAATTGGTTGAACATTACTTCTACCTAAAATGGCAGAAAACGCACCTATCTTGGTGATGGACAGGACAGCTAGAGGGGATATGGAGGAGGCTGTTATTTTTTTTTTAATAGGTGTACTATCACCAATTTGCTGATAATTCATTGAAAGTAGATGATCGGTACAATTGCTGCCAATGCATTTTTTAAAGCTGTATTGTCATGAGTCAAATTTGATCATGTTAGGTTCTTGCATAGGTCCTATAGCATTGATAAGTTTCCACCCTCTTTCCTACATACACACATCTCTCCTGCATACACACAACTCTACTACTATCACACACGCAATTTTCCGAAATACACACACAACTCTCCTCCATACACAAACACAGTTCTAACACATATAGCTTTTCTACAGCTTTGAAGTATGCACTCACACCTCTGTTACATACACGCACTGTTTTGCTACATACTTGTACACAGCTTTCTTACATACACCAACAGCTCTCTTATATACTCATGCAGCTCCACACACACAAACACTTATATATATATATATATATATATATATATGTACACTCATCCATCGTATACATTACCACATCTTGAAATTCCTTCCAGGAATGTGACTGATCACATGACCTGAAAGGTTCAATGGCTAATCAACAACTTTGTTTGATTGGGACCCTATCCATGCCACCTCACATATCAGGAGTGTCGTTCTTCTTTTCATAAAGAGGTCCAAGGGCTAGTCTTGCAGAAGTTTTTTCAGCTACACAGGATGCGCAACATCCGTGCAAGTCCTGGTGACTTTCTCCCCTGCACTGCACCGATCAGATAGATCAGTGTGGGGCAGGAGAAAGGAGAACAGTTCTTTCAGTGATCATGAAGGATGCTGTCAGTGTTTTCCTCCATCAGAATAAGCAGCCTTTAGACTGTAAGAAACGCACACATTTTAACATCATTTTGATTGTCTAAAATTTACTGCAGCTAAAAATTACATTTGGTTTACAATGCATTTTGCCAGATATGTTGTCACTTGTCAAAGCTAAGAATTTTACATGCTGGGTTTTTTTATGGCACATTTAGCACTGATAAGTTGTCACACTCTTGCTTAATATGTTAACATTCTGTCTGTAAACTGTATATGCATAGCTACCTTTTTGAAGCAATATTGAGATTTACTTAAGAACGTGGGGCCCAATAAATACCATCAATGGTGCCCAGTCCAAGAGATGGTGGATCCTATAGGTAAACACCACCTCATCATGCACTAAAACTTACTAAAAAAAAAAAAGATGTGAAGTTCACACATATAGAAAATGGACATTTTGTGAATACATATTACACGTATTGTAAAATAGATAGAGCTCATATGTAGAGTTTGTTTGATAAACTTTCCTACTACTTTGTCTAAATTAGAAGCAAATTGGTTGAACATTACTTCTACCTAAAATGGCAGAAAACGCACCTATCTTGGTGATGGACAGGACAGCTAGAGGGGATATGGAGGAGGCTGTTATTTTTTTTTTAATAGGTGTACTTTCACCAATTTGCTGATAATTCATTGAAAGTAGATGATCGGTACAATTGCTGCCAATGCATTTTTTAAAGCTGTATTGTCATGAGTCAAATTTGATCACGTTAGGTTCTTGCATAGGTCCTATAGCATTGATAAGTTTCCACCCTCTTTCCTACATACACACATCTCTCCTGCATACACACAACTCTACTACTATCACACACGCAATTTTCCGAAATACACACACAACTCTCCTCCATACACAAACACAGTTCTAACACATATAGCTTTTCTACAGCTTTGAAGTATGCACTCACACCTCTGTTACATACACGCACTGTTTTGCTACATACTTGTACACAGCTTTCTTACATACACCAACAGCTCTCTTATATACTCATGCAGCTCCACACACACAAACACACATATATATATATATATATATATATATATGTACACTCATCCATCGTATACATTACCACATCTTGAAATTCCTTCCAGGAATGTGACTGATCACATGACCTGAAAGGTTCAATGGCTAATCAACAACTTTGTTTGATTGGGACCCTATCCATGCCACCTCACATATCAGGAGTGTCGTTCTTCTTTTCATAAAGAGGTCCAAGGGCTAGTCTTGCAGAAGTTTTTTCAGCTACACAGGATGCGCAACATCCGTGCAAGTCCTGGTGACTTTCTCCCCTGCACTGCACCGATCAGATAGATCAGTGTGGGGCAGGAGAAAGGAGAACAGTTCTTTCAGTGATCATGAAGGATGCTGTCAGTGTTTTCCTCCATCAGAATAAGCAGCCTCTAGACTGTAAGAAACACACACATTTTAACATCATTTTGATTGTCTAAAATTTACTGCAGCTAAAAATTACATTTGGTTTACAATGCATTTTGCCAGATATGTTGTCACTTGTCAAAGCTAAGAATTTTACATGCTGGGTTTTTTTATGGCACATTTAGCACTGATAAGTTGTCACACTCTTGCTTAATATGTTAACATTCTGTCTGTAAACTGTATATGCATAGCTACCTTTTTGAAGCAATATTGAGATTTACTTAAGAACGTGGGGCCCAATAAATACCATCAATGGTGCCCAGTCCAAGAGATGGTGGATCCTATAGGTAAACACCACCTCATCATGCACTAAAACTTACTAAAAAAAAAAAAGATGTGAAGTTCACACATATAGAAAATGGACATTTTGTGAATACATATTACACGTATTGTAAAATAGATAGAGCTCATATGTAGAGTTTGTTTGATAAACTTTCCTACTACTTTGTCTAAATTAGAAGCAAATTGGTTGAACATTACTTCTACCTAAAATGGCAGAAAACGCACCTATCTTGGTGATGGACAGGACAGCTAGAGGGGATATGGAGGAGGCTGTTATTTTTTTTTTAATAGGTGTACTTTCACCAATTTGCTGATAATTCATTGAAAGTAGATGATTGGTACAATTGCTGCCAATGCATTTTTTAAAGCTGTATTGTCATGAGTCAAATTTGATCATGTTAGGTTCTTGCATAGGTCCTATAGCATTGATAAGTTTCCACCCTCTTTCCTACATACACACATCTCTCCTGCATACACACAACTCTACTACTATCACACACGCAATTTTCCGAAATACACACACAACTCTCCTCCATACACAAACACAGTTCTAACACATATAGCTTTTCTACAGCTTTGAAGTATGCACTCACACCTCTGTTACATACACGCACTGTTTTGCTACATACTTGTACACAGCTTTCTTACATACACCAACAGCTCTCTTATATACTCATGCAGCTCCACACACACAAACACTTATATATATATATATATATATATATATATATATGTACACTCATCCATCGTATACATTACCACATCTTGAAATTCCTTCCAGGAATGTGACTGATCACATGACCTGAAAGGTTCAATGGCTAATCAACAACTTTGTTTGATTGGGACCCTATCCATGCCACCTCACATATCAGGAGTGTCGTTCTTCTTTTCATAAAGAGGTCCAAGGGCTAGTCTTGCAGAAGTTTTTTCAGCTACACAGGATGCGCAACATCCGTGCAAGTCCTGGTGACTTTCTCCCCTGCACTGCACCGATCAGATAGATCAGTGTGGGGCAGGAGAAAGGAGAACAGTTCTTTCAGTGATCATGAAGGATGCTGTCAGTGTTTTCCTCCATCAGAATAAGCAGCCTCTAGACTGTAAGAAACGCACACATTTTAACATCATTTTGATTGTCTAAAATTTACTGCAGCTAAAAATTACATTTGGTTTACAATGCATTTTGCCAGATATGTTGTCACTTGTCAAAGCTAAGAATTTTACATGCTGGGTTTTTTTATGGCACATTTAGCACTGATAAGTTGTCACACTCTTGCTTAATATGTTAACATTCTGTCTGTAAACTGTATATGCATAGCTACCTTTTTGAAGCAATATTGAGATTTACTTAAGAACGTGGGGCCCAATAAATACCATCAATGGTGCCCAGTCCAAGAGATGGTGGATCCTATAGGTAAACACCACCTCATCATGCACTAAAACTTACTAAAAAAAAAAAAGATGTGAAGTTCACACATATAGAAAATGGACATTTTGTGAATACATATTACACGTATTGTAAAATAGATAGAGCTCATATGTAGAGTTTGTTTGATAAACTTTCCTACTACTTTGTCTAAATTAGAAGCAAATTGGTTGAACATTACTTCTACCTAAAATGGCAGAAAACGCACCTATCTTGGTGATGGACAGGACAGCTAGAGGGGATATGGAGGAGGCTGTTATTTTTTTTTTAATAAGTGTACTTTCACCAATTTGCTGATAATTCATTGAAAGTAGATGATCGGTACAATTGCTGCCAATGCATTTTTTAAAGCTGTATTGTCATGAGTCAAATTTGATCATGTTAGGTTCTTGCATAGGTCCTATAGCATTGATAAGTTTCCACCCTCTTTCCTACATACACACATCTCTCCTGCATACACACAACTCTACTACTATCACACACGCAATTTTCCGAAATACACACACAACTCTCCTCCATACACAAACACAGTTCTAACACATATAGCTTTTCTACAGCTTTGAAGTATGCACTCACACCTCTGTTACATACACGCACTGTTTTGCTACATACTTGTACACAGCTTTCTTACATACACCAACAGCTCTCTTATATACTCATGCAGCTCCACACACACAAACACATATATATATATATATATATATATATATGTACACTCATCCATCGTATACATTACCACATCTTGAAACTCCTTCCAGGAATGTGACTGATCACATGACCTGAAAGGTTCAATGGCTAATCAACAACTTTGTTTGATTGGGACCCTATCCATGCCACCTCACATATCAGGAGTGTCGTTCTTCTTTTCATAAAGAGGTCCAAGGGCTAGTCTTGCAGAAGTTTTTTCAGCTACACAGGATGCGCAACATCCGTGTAAGTCCTGGTGACTTTCTCCCCTGCACTGCACCGATCAGATAGATCAGTGTAGGGCAGGAGAAAGGAGAACAGTTCTTTCAGTGATCATGAAGGATGCTGTCAGTGTTTTCCTCCATCAGAATAAGCAGCCTCTAGACTGTAAGAAACGCACACATTTTAACATCATTTTGATTGTCTAAAATTTACTGCAGCTAAAAATTACATTTGGTTTACAATGCATTTTGCCAGATATGTTGTCACTTGTCAAAGCTAAGAATTTTACATGCTGGGTTTTTTTATGGCACATTTAGCACTGATAAGTTGTCACACTCTTGCTTAATATGTTAACATTCTGTCTGTAAACTGTATATGCATAGCTACCTTTTTGAAGCAATATTGAGATTTACTTAAGAACGTGGGGCCCAATAAATACCATCAATGGTGCCCAGTCCAAGAGATGGTGGATCCTATAGGTAAACACCACCTCATCATGCACTAAAACTTACTAAAAAAAAAAAAGATGTGAAGTTCACACATATAGAAAATGGACATTTTGTGAATACATATTACACGTATTGTAAAATAGATAGAGCTCATATGTAGAGTTTGTTTGATAAACTTTCCTACTACTTTGTCTAAATTAGAAGCAAATTGGTTGAACATTACTTCTACCTAAAATGGCAGAAAACGCACCTATCTTGGTGATGGACAGGACAGCTAGAGGGGATATGGAGGAGGCTGTTATTTTTTTTTTAATAGGTGTACTATCACCAATTTGCTGATAATTCATTGAAAGTAGATGATCGGTACAATTGCTGCCAATGCATTTTTTAAAGCTGTATTGTCATGAGTCAAATTTGATCATGTTAGGTTCTTGCATAGGTCCTATAGCATTGATAAGTTTCCACCCTCTTTCCTACATACACACATCTCTCCTGCATACACACAACTCTACTACTATCACACACGCAATTTTCCGAAATACACACACAACTCTCCTCCATACACAAACACAGTTCTAACACATATAGCTTTTCTACAGCTTTGAAGTATGCACTCACACCTCTGTTACATACACGCACTGTTTTGCTACATACTTGTACACAGCTTTCTTACATACACCAACAGCTCTCTTATATACTCATGCAGCTCCACACACACAAACAATATATATATATATATATATATATATATATATATATATATATATGTACACTCATCCATCATATACATTACCACATCTTGAAATTCCTTCCAGGAATGTGACTGATCACATGACCTGAAAGGTTCAATGGCTAATCAACAACTTTGTTTGATTGGGACCCTATCCATGCCACCTCACATATCAGGAGTGTCGTTCTTCTTTTCATAAAGAGGTCCAAGGGCTAGTCTTGCAGAAGTTTTTTCAGCTACACAGGATGCGCAACATCCGTGCAAGTCCTGGTGACTTTCTCCCCTGCACTGCACCGATCAGATAGATCAGTGTGGGGCAGGAGAAAGGAGAACAGTTCTTTCAGTGATCATGAAGGATGCTGTCAGTGTTTTCCTCCATCAGAATAAGCAGCCTCTAGACTGTAAGAAACGCACACATTTTAACATCATTTTGATTGTCTAAAATTTACTGCAGCTAAAAATTACATTTGGTTTACAATGCATTTTGCCAGATATGTTGTCACTTGTCAAAGCTAAGAATTTTACATGCTGGGTTTTTTTATGGCACATTTAGCACTGATAAGTTGTCACACTCTTGCTTAATATGTTAACATTCTGTCTGTAAACTGTATATGCATAGCTACCTTTTTGAAGCAATATTGAGATTTACTTAAGAACGTGGGGCCCAATAAATACCATCAATGGTGCCCAGTCCAAGAGATGGTGGATCCTATAGGTAAACACCACCTCATCATGCACTAAAACTTACTAAAAAAAAAAAAGATGTGAAGTTCACACATATAGAAAATGGACATTTTGTGAATACATATTACACGTATTGTAAAATAGATAGAGCTCATATGTAGAGTTTGTTTGATAAACTTTCCTACTACTTTGTCTAAATTAGAAGCAAATTGGTTGAACATTACTTCTACCTAAAATGGCAGAAAACGCACCTATCTTGGTGATGGACAGGACAGCTAGAGGGGATATGGAGGAGGCTGTTATTTTTTTTTTAATAGGTGTACTTTCACCAATTTGCTGATAATTCATTGAAAGTAGATGATCGGTACAATTGCTGCCAATGCATTTTTTAAAGCTGTATTGTCATGAGTCAAATTTGATCATGTTAGGTTCTTGCATAGGTCCTATAGCATTGATAAGTTTCCACCCTCTTTCCTACATACACACATCTCTCCTGCATACACACAACTCTACTACTATCACACACGCAATTTTCCGAAATACACACACAACTCTCCTCCATACACAAACACAGTTCTAACACATATAGCTTTTCTACAGCTTTGAAGTATGCACTCAAACCTCTGTTACATACACGCACTGTTTTGCTACATACTTGTACACAGCTTTCTTACATACACCAACAGCTCTCTTATATACTCATGCAGCTCCACACACACAAACACATATATATATATATATATATATATATATATATATATATATATATATATATGTACACTCATCCATCGTATACATTACCACATCTTGAAATTCCTTCCAGGAATGTGACTGATCACATGACCTGAAAGGTTCAATGGCTAATCAACAACTTTGTTTGATTGGGACCCTATCCATGCCACCTCACATATCAGGAGTGTCGTTCTTCTTTTCATAAAGAGGTCCAAGGGCTAGTCTTGCAGAAGTTTTTTCAGCTACACAGGATGCGCAACATCCGTGCAAGTCCTGGTGACTTTCTCCCCTGCACTGCACCGATCAGATAGATCAGTGTGGGGCAGGAGAAAGGAGAACAGTTCTTTCAGTGATCATGAAGGATGCTGTCAGTGTTTTCCTCCATCAGAATAAGCAGCCTCTAGACTGTAAGAAACACACACATTTTAACATCATTTTGATTGTCTAAAATTTACTGCAGCTAAAAATTACATTTGGTTTACAATGCATTTTGCCAGATATGTTGTCACTTGTCAAAGCTAAGAATTTTACATGCTGGGTTTTTTTATGGCACATTTAGCACTGATAAGTTGTCACACTCTTGCTTAATATGTTAACATTCTGTCTGTAAACTGTATATGCATAGCTACCTTTTTGAAGCAATATTGAGATTTACTTAAGAACGTGGGGCCCAATAAATACCATCAATGGTGCCCAGTCCAAGAGATGGTGGATCCTATAGGTAAACACCACCTCATCATGCACTAAAACTTACTAAAAAAAAAAAAGATGTGAAGTTCACACATATAGAAAATGGACATTTTGTGAATACATATTACACGTATTGTAAAATAGATAGAGCTCATATGTAGAGTTTGTTTGATAAACTTTCCTACTACTTTGTCTAAATTAGAAGCAAATTGGTTGAACATTACTTCTACCTAAAATGGCAGAAAACGCACCTATCTTGGTGATGGACAGGACAGCTAGAGGGGATATGGAGGAGGCTGTTATTTTTTTTTTAATAGGTGTACTTTCACCAATTTGCTGATAATTCATTGAAAGTAGATGATTGGTACAATTGCTGCCAATGCATTTTTTAAAGCTGTATTGTCATGAGTCAAATTTGATCATGTTAGGTTCTTGCATAGGTCCTATAGCATTGATAAGTTTCCACCCTCTTTCCTACATACACACATCTCTCCTGCATACACACAACTCTACTACTATCACACACGCAATTTTCCGAAATACACACACAACTCTCCTCCATACACAAACACAGTTCTAACACATATAGCTTTTCTACAGCTTTGAAGTATGCACTCACACCTCTGTTACATACACGCACTGTTTTGCTACATACTTGTACACAGCTTTCTTACATACACCAACAGCTCTCTTATATACTCATGCAGCTCCACACACACAAACACTTATATATATATATATATATATATATATATATATGTACACTCATCCATCGTATACATTACCACATCTTGAAATTCCTTCCAGGAATGTGACTGATCACATGACCTGAAAGGTTCAATGGCTAATCAACAACTTTGTTTGATTGGGACCCTATCCATGCCACCTCACATATCAGGAGTGTCGTTCTTCTTTTCATAAAGAGGTCCAAGGGCTAGTCTTGCAGAAGTTTTTTCAGCTACACAGGATGCGCAACATCCGTGCAAGTCCTGGTGACTTTCTCCCCTGCACTGCACCGATCAGATAGATCAGTGTGGGGCAGGAGAAAGGAGAACAGTTCTTTCAGTGATCATGAAGGATGCTGTCAGTGTTTTCCTCCATCAGAATAAGCAGCCTCTAGACTGTAAGAAACGCACACATTTTAACATCATTTTGATTGTCTAAAATTTACTGCAGCTAAAAATTACATTTGGTTTACAATGCATTTTGCCAGATATGTTGTCACTTGTCAAAGCTAAGAATTTTACATGCTGGGTTTTTTTATGGCACATTTAGCACTGATAAGTTGTCACACTCTTGCTTAATATGTTAACATTCTGTCTGTAAACTGTATATGCATAGCTACCTTTTTGAAGCAATATTGAGATTTACTTAAGAACGTGGGGCCCAATAAATACCATCAATGGTGCCCAGTCCAAGAGATGGTGGATCCTATAGGTAAACACCACCTCATCATGCACTAAAACTTACTAAAAAAAAAAAAGATGTGAAGTTCACACATATAGAAAATGGACATTTTGTGAATACATATTACACGTATTGTAAAATAGATAGAGCTCATATGTAGAGTTTGTTTGATAAACTTTCCTACTACTTTGTCTAAATTAGAAGCAAATTGGTTGAACATTACTTCTACCTAAAATGGCAGAAAACGCACCTATCTTGGTGATGGACAGGACAGCTAGAGGGGATATGGAGGAGGCTGTTATTTTTTTTTTAATAGGTGTACTTTCACCAATTTGCTGATAATTCATTGAAAGTAGATGATCGGTACAATTGCTGCCAATGCATTTTTTAAAGCTGTATTGTCATGAGTCAAATTTGATCATGTTAGGTTCTTGCATAGGTCCTATAGCATTGATAAGTTTCCACCCTCTTTCCTACATACACACATCTCTCCTGCATACACACAACTCTACTACTATCACACACGCAATTTTCCGAAATACACACACAACTCTCCTCCATACACAAACACAGTTCTAACACATATAGCTTTTCTACAGCTTTGAAGTATGCACTCACACCTCTGTTACATACACGCACTGTTTTGCTACATACTTGTACACAGCTTTCTTACATACACCAACAGCTCTCTTATATACTCATGCAGCTCCACACACACAAACACATATATATATATATATATATATATATATGTACACTCATCCATCGTATACATTACCACATCTTGAAACTCCTTCCAGGAATGTGACTGATCACATGACCTGAAAGGTTCAATGGCTAATCAACAACTTTGTTTGATTGGGACCCTATCCATGCCACCTCACATATCAGGAGTGTCGTTCTTCTTTTCATAAAGAGGTCCAAGGGCTAGTCTTGCAGAAGTTTTTTCAGCTACACAGGATGCGCAACATCCGTGTAAGTCCTGGTGACTTTCTCCCCTGCACTGCACCGATCAGATAGATCAGTGTAGGGCAGGAGAAAGGAGAACAGTTCTTTCAGTGATCATGAAGGATGCTGTCAGTGTTTTCCTCCATCAGAATAAGCAGCCTCTAGACTGTAAGAAACGCACACATTTTAACATCATTTTGATTGTCTAAAATTTACTGCAGCTAAAAATTACATTTGGTTTACAATGCATTTTGCCAGATATGTTGTCACTTGTCAAAGCTAAGAATTTTACATGCTGGGTTTTTTTATGGCACATTTAGCACTGATAAGTTGTCACACTCTTGCTTAATATGTTAACATTCTGTCTGTAAACTGTATATGCATAGCTACCTTTTTGAAGCAATATTGAGATTTACTTAAGAACGTGGGGCCCAATAAATACCATCAATGGTGCCCAGTCCAAGAGATGGTGGATCCTATAGGTAAACACCACCTCATCATGCACTAAAACTTACTAAAAAAAAAAAAGATGTGAAGTTCACACATATAGAAAATGGACATTTTGTGAATACATATTACACGTATTGTAAAATAGATAGAGCTCATATGTAGAGTTTGTTTGATAAACTTTCCTACTACTTTGTCTAAATTAGAAGCAAATTGGTTGAACATTACTTCTACCTAAAATGGCAGAAAACGCACCTATCTTGGTGATGGACAGGACAGCTAGAGGGGATATGGAGGAGGCTGTTATTTTTTTTTTAATAGGTGTACTATCACCAATTTGCTGATAATTCATTGAAAGTAGATGATCGGTACAATTGCTGCCAATGCATTTTTTAAAGCTGTATTGTCATGAGTCAAATTTGATCATGTTAGGTTCTTGCATAGGTCCTATAGCATTGATAAGTTTCCACCCTCTTTCCTACATACACACATCTCTCCTGCATACACACAACTCTACTACTATCACACACGCAATTTTCCGAAATACACACACAACTCTCCTCCATACACAAACACAGTTCTAACACATATAGCTTTTCTACAGCTTTGAAGTATGCACTCACACCTCTGTTACATACACGCACTGTTTTGCTACATACTTGTACACAGCTTTCTTACATACACCAACAGCTCTCTTATATACTCATGCAGCTCCACACACACAAACAATATATATATATATATATATATATATATATATATATATATATATGTACACTCATCCATCATATACATTACCACATCTTGAAATTCCTTCCAGGAATGTGACTGATCACATGACCTGAAAGGTTCAATGGCTAATCAACAACTTTGTTTGATTGGGACCCTATCCATGCCACCTCACATATCAGGAGTGTCGTTCTTCTTTTCATAAAGAGGTCCAAGGGCTAGTCTTGCAGAAGTTTTTTCAGCTACACAGGATGCGCAACATCCGTGCAAGTCCTGGTGACTTTCTCCCCTGCACTGCACCGATCAGATAGATCAGTGTGGGGCAGGAGAAAGGAGAACAGTTCTTTCAGTGATCATGAAGGATGCTGTCAGTGTTTTCCTCCATCAGAATAAGCAGCCTCTAGACTGTAAGAAACGCACACATTTTAACATCATTTTGATTGTCTAAAATTTACTGCAGCTAAAAATTACATTTGGTTTACAATGCATTTTGCCAGATATGTTGTCACTTGTCAAAGCTAAGAATTTTACATGCTGGGTTTTTTTATGGCACATTTAGCACTGATAAGTTGTCACACTCTTGCTTAATATGTTAACATTCTGTCTGTAAACTGTATATGCATAGCTACCTTTTTGAAGCAATATTGAGATTTACTTAAGAACGTGGGGCCCAATAAATACCATCAATGGTGCCCAGTCCAAGAGATGGTGGATCCTATAGGTAAACACCACCTCATCATGCACTAAAACTTACTAAAAAAAAAAAAGATGTGAAGTTCACACATATAGAAAATGGACATTTTGTGAATACATATTACACGTATTGTAAAATAGATAGAGCTCATATGTAGAGTTTGTTTGATAAACTTTCCTACTACTTTGTCTAAATTAGAAGCAAATTGGTTGAACATTACTTCTACCTAAAATGGCAGAAAACGCACCTATCTTGGTGATGGACAGGACAGCTAGAGGGGATATGGAGGAGGCTGTTATTTTTTTTTTAATAGGTGTACTTTCACCAATTTGCTGATAATTCATTGAAAGTAGATGATCGGTACAATTGCTGCCAATGCATTTTTTAAAGCTGTATTGTCATGAGTCAAATTTGATCATGTTAGGTTCTTGCATAGGTCCTATAGCATTGATAAGTTTCCACCCTCTTTCCTACATACACACATCTCTCCTGCATACACACAACTCTACTACTATCACACACGCAATTTTCCGAAATACACACACAACTCTCCTCCATACACAAACACAGTTCTAACACATATAGCTTTTCTACAGCTTTGAAGTATGCACTCAAACCTCTGTTACATACACGCACTGTTTTGCTACATACTTGTACACAGCTTTCTTACATACACCAACAGCTCTCTTATATACTCATGCAGCTCCACACACACAAACACATATATATATATATATATATATATATATATATATATATATATATATATGTACACTCATCCATCGTATACATTACCACATCTTGAAATTCCTTCCAGGAATGTGACTGATCACATGACCTGAAAGGTTCAATGGCTAATCAACAACTTTGTTTGATTGGGACCCTATCCATGCCACCTCACATATCAGGAGTGTCGTTCTTCTTTTCATAAAGAGGTCCAAGGGCTAGTCTTGCAGAAGTTTTTTCAGCTACACAGGATGCGCAACATCCGTGCAAGTCCTGGTGACTTTCTCCCCTGCACTGCACCGATCAGATAGATCAGTGTGGGGCAGGAGAAAGGAGAACAGTTCTTTCAGTGATCATGAAGGATGCTGTCAGTGTTTTCCTCCATCAGAATAAGCAGCCTCTAGACTGTAAGAAACACACACATTTTAACATCATTTTGATTGTCTAAAATTTACTGCAGCTAAAAATTACATTTGGTTTACAATGCATTTTGCCAGATATGTTGTCACTTGTCAAAGCTAAGAATTTTACATGCTGGGTTTTTTTATGGCACATTTAGCACTGATAAGTTGTCACACTCTTGCTTAATATGTTAACATTCTGTCTGTAAACTGTATATGCATAGCTACCTTTTTGAAGCAATATTGAGATTTACTTAAGAACGTGGGGCCCAATAAATACCATCAATGGTGCCCAGTCCAAGAGATGGTGGATCCTATAGGTAAACACCACCTCATCATGCACTAAAACTTACTAAAAAAAAAAAAGATGTGAAGTTCACACATATAGAAAATGGACATTTTGTGAATACATATTACACGTATTGTAAAATAGATAGAGCTCATATGTAGAGTTTGTTTGATAAACTTTCCTACTACTTTGTCTAAATTAGAAGCAAATTGGTTGAACATTACTTCTACCTAAAATGGCAGAAAACGCACCTATCTTGGTGATGGACAGGACAGCTAGAGGGGATATGGAGGAGGCTGTTATTTTTTTTTTAATAGGTGTACTTTCACCAATTTGCTGATAATTCATTGAAAGTAGATGATTGGTACAATTGCTGCCAATGCATTTTTTAAAGCTGTATTGTCATGAGTCAAATTTGATCATGTTAGGTTCTTGCATAGGTCCTATAGCATTGATAAGTTTCCACCCTCTTTCCTACATACACACATCTCTCCTGCATACACACAACTCTACTACTATCACACACGCAATTTTCCGAAATACACACACAACTCTCCTCCATACACAAACACAGTTCTAACACATATAGCTTTTCTACAGCTTTGAAGTATGCACTCACACCTCTGTTACATACACGCACTGTTTTGCTACATACTTGTACACAGCTTTCTTACATACACCAACAGCTCTCTTATATACTCATGCAGCTCCACACACACAAACACTTATATATATATATATATATATATATATATATATGTACACTCATCCATCGTATACATTACCACATCTTGAAATTCCTTCCAGGAATGTGACTGATCACATGACCTGAAAGGTTCAATGGCTAATCAACAACTTTGTTTGATTGGGACCCTATCCATGCCACCTCACATATCAGGAGTGTCGTTCTTCTTTTCATAAAGAGGTCCAAGGGCTAGTCTTGCAGAAGTTTTTTCAGCTACACAGGATGCGCAACATCCGTGCAAGTCCTGGTGACTTTCTCCCCTGCACTGCACCGATCAGATAGATCAGTGTGGGGCAGGAGAAAGGAGAACAGTTCTTTCAGTGATCATGAAGGATGCTGTCAGTGTTTTCCTCCATCAGAATAAGCAGCCTCTAGACTGTAAGAAACGCACACATTTTAACATCATTTTGATTGTCTAAAATTTACTGCAGCTAAAAATTACATTTGGTTTACAATGCATTTTGCCAGATATGTTGTCACTTGTCAAAGCTAAGAATTTTACATGCTGGGTTTTTTTATGGCACATTTAGCACTGATAAGTTGTCACACTCTTGCTTAATATGTTAACATTCTGTCTGTAAACTGTATATGCATAGCTACCTTTTTGAAGCAATATTGAGATTTACTTAAGAACGTGGGGCCCAATAAATACCATCAATGGTGCCCAGTCCAAGAGATGGTGGATCCTATAGGTAAACACCACCTCATCATGCACTAAAACTTACTAAAAAAAAAAAAGATGTGAAGTTCACACATATAGAAAATGGACATTTTGTGAATACATATTACACGTATTGTAAAATAGATAGAGCTCATATGTAGAGTTTGTTTGATAAACTTTCCTACTACTTTGTCTAAATTAGAAGCAAATTGGTTGAACATTACTTCTACCTAAAATGGCAGAAAACGCACCTATCTTGGTGATGGACAGGACAGCTAGAGGGGATATGGAGGAGGCTGTTATTTTTTTTTTAATAGGTGTACTTTCACCAATTTGCTGATAATTCATTGAAAGTAGATGATCGGTACAATTGCTGCCAATGCATTTTTTAAAGCTGTATTGTCATGAGTCAAATTTGATCATGTTAGGTTCTTGCATAGGTCCTATAGCATTGATAAGTTTCCACCCTCTTTCCTACATACACACATCTCTCCTGCATACACACAACTCTACTACTATCACACACGCAATTTTCCGAAATACACACACAACTCTCCTCCATACACAAACACAGTTCTAACACATATAGCTTTTCTACAGCTTTGAAGTATGCACTCACACCTCTGTTACATACACGCACTGTTTTGCTACATACTTGTACACAGCTTTCTTACATACACCAACAGCTCTCTTATATACTCATGCAGCTCCACACACACAAACACATAGATATATATATATATATATATATATGTACACTCATCCATCGTATACATTACCACATCTTGAAACTCCTTCCAGGAATGTGACTGATCACATGACCTGAAAGGTTCAATGGCTAATCAACAACTTTGTTTGATTGGGACCCTATCCATGCCACCTCACATATCAGGAGTGTCGTTCTTCTTTTCATAAAGAGGTCCAAGGGCTAGTCTTGCAGAAGTTTTTTCAGCTACACAGGATGCGCAACATCCGTGTAAGTCCTGGTGACTTTCTCCCCTGCACTGCACCGATCAGATAGATCAGTGTAGGGCAGGAGAAAGGAGAACAGTTCTTTCAGTGATCATGAAGGATGCTGTCAGTGTTTTCCTCCATCAGAATAAGCAGCCTCTAGACTGTAAGAAACGCACACATTTTAACATCATTTTGATTGTCTAAAATTTACTGCAGCTAAAAATTACATTTGGTTTACAATGCATTTTGCCAGATATGTTGTCACTTGTCAAAGCTAAGAATTTTACATGCTGGGTTTTTTTATGGCACATTTAGCACTGATAAGTTGTCACACTCTTGCTTAATATGTTAACATTCTGTCTGTAAACTGTATATGCATAGCTACCTTTTTGAAGCAATATTGAGATTTACTTAAGAACGTGGGGCCCAATAAATACCATCAATGGTGCCCAGTCCAAGAGATGGTGGATCCTATAGGTAAACACCACCTCATCATGCACTAAAACTTACTAAAAAAAAAAAAGATGTGAAGTTCACACATATAGAAAATGGACATTTTGTGAATACATATTACACGTATTGTAAAATAGATAGAGCTCATATGTAGAGTTTGTTTGATAAACTTTCCTACTACTTTGTCTAAATTAGAAGCAAATTGGTTGAACATTACTTCTACCTAAAATGGCAGAAAACGCACCTATCTTGGTGATGGACAGGACAGCTAGAGGGGATATGGAGGAGGCTGTTATTTTTTTTTTAATAGGTGTACTATCACCAATTTGCTGATAATTCATTGAAAGTAGATGATCGGTACAATTGCTGCCAATGCATTTTTTAAAGCTGTATTGTCATGAGTCAAATTTGATCATGTTAGGTTCTTGCATAGGTCCTATAGCATTGATAAGTTTCCACCCTCTTTCCTACATACACACATCTCTCCTGCATACACACAACTCTACTACTATCACACACGCAATTTTCCGAAATACACACACAACTCTCCTCCATACACAAACACAGTTCTAACACATATAGCTTTTCTACAGCTTTGAAGTATGCACTCACACCTCTGTTACATACACGCACTGTTTTGCTACATACTTGTACACAGCTTTCTTACATACACCAACAGCTCTCTTATATACTCATGCAGCTCCACACACACAAACAATATATATATATATATATATATATATATATATATATATATATATATATGTACACTCATCCATCGTATACATTACCACATCTTGAAATTCCTTCCAGGAATGTGACTGATCACATGACCTGAAAGGTTCAATGGCTAATCAACAACTTTGTTTGATTGGGACCCTATCCATGCCACCTCACATATCAGGAGTGTCGTTCTTCTTTTCATAAAGAGGTCCAAGGGCTAGTCTTGCAGAAGTTTTTTCAGCTACACAGGATGCGCAACATCCGTGCAAGTCCTGGTGACTTTCTCCCCTGCACTGCACCGATCAGATAGATCAGTGTGGGGCAGGAGAAAGGAGAACAGTTCTTTCAGTGATCATGAAGGATGCTGTCAGTGTTTTCCTCCATCAGAATAAGCAGCCTCTAGACTGTAAGAAACGCACACATTTTAACATCATTTTGATTGTCTAAAATTTACTGCAGCTAAAAATTACATTTGGTTTACAATGCATTTTGCCAGATATGTTGTCACTTGTCAAAGCTAAGAATTTTACATGCTGGGTTTTTTTATGGCACATTTAGCACTGATAAGTTGTCACACTCTTGCTTAATATGTTAACATTCTGTCTGTAAACTGTATATGCATAGCTACCTTTTTGAAGCAATATTGAGATTTACTTAAGAACGTGGGGCCCAATAAATACCATCAATGGTGCCCAGTCCAAGAGATGGTGGATCCTATAGGTAAACACCACCTCATCATGCACTAAAACTTACTAAAAAAAAAAAAGATGTGAAGTTCACACATATAGAAAATGGACATTTTGTGAATACATATTACACGTATTGTAAAATAGATAGAGCTCATATGTAGAGTTTGTTTGATAAACTTTCCTACTACTTTGTCTAAATTAGAAGCAAATTGGTTGAACATTACTTCTACCTAAAATGGCAGAAAACGCACCTATCTTGGTGATGGACAGGACAGCTAGAGGGGATATGGAGGAGGCTGTTATTTTTTTTTTAATAGGTGTACTTTCACCAATTTGCTGATAATTCATTGAAAGTAGATGATCGGTACAATTGCTGCCAATGCATTTTTTAAAGCTGTATTGTCATGAGTCAAATTTGATCATGTTAGGTTCTTGCATAGGTCCTATAGCATTGATAAGTTTCCACCCTCTTTCCTACATACACACATCTCTCCTGCATACACACAACTCTACTACTATCACACACGCAATTTTCCGAAATACACACACAACTCTCCTCCATACACAAACACAGTTCTAACACATATAGCTTTTCTACAGCTTTGAAGTATGCACTCACACCTCTGTTACATACACGCACTGTTTTGCTACATACTTGTACACAGCTTTCTTACATACACCAACAGCTCTCTTATATACTCATGCAGCTCCACACACACAAACACATAGATATATATATATATATATATATATGTACACTCATCCATCGTATACATTACCACATCTTGAAACTCCTTCCAGGAATGTGACTGATCACATGACCTGAAAGGTTCAATGGCTAATCAACAACTTTGTTTGATTGGGACCCTATCCATGCCACCTCACATATCAGGAGTGTCGTTCTTCTTTTCATAAAGAGGTCCAAGGGCTAGTCTTGCAGAAGTTTTTTCAGCTACACAGGATGCGCAACATCCGTGTAAGTCCTGGTGACTTTCTCCCCTGCACTGCACCGATCAGATAGATCAGTGTAGGGCAGGAGAAAGGAGAACAGTTCTTTCAGTGATCATGAAGGATGCTGTCAGTGTTTTCCTCCATCAGAATAAGCAGCCTCTAGACTGTAAGAAACGCACACATTTTAACATCATTTTGATTGTCTAAAATTTACTGCAGCTAAAAATTACATTTGGTTTACAATGCATTTTGCCAGATATGTTGTCACTTGTCAAAGCTAAGAATTTTACATGCTGGGTTTTTTTATGGCACATTTAGCACTGATAAGTTGTCACACTCTTGCTTAATATGTTAACATTCTGTCTGTAAACTGTATATGCATAGCTACCTTTTTGAAGCAATATTGAGATTTACTTAAGAACGTGGGGCCCAATAAATACCATCAATGGTGCCCAGTCCAAGAGATGGTGGATCCTATAGGTAAACACCACCTCATCATGCACTAAAACTTACTAAAAAAAAAAAAGATGTGAAGTTCACACATATAGAAAATGGACATTTTGTGAATACATATTACACGTATTGTAAAATAGATAGAGCTCATATGTAGAGTTTGTTTGATAAACTTTCCTACTACTTTGTCTAAATTAGAAGCAAATTGGTTGAACATTACTTCTACCTAAAATGGCAGAAAACGCACCTATCTTGGTGATGGACAGGACAGCTAGAGGGGATATGGAGGAGGCTGTTATTTTTTTTTTAATAGGTGTACTATCACCAATTTGCTGATAATTCATTGAAAGTAGATGATCGGTACAATTGCTGCCAATGCATTTTTTAAAGCTGTATTGTCATGAGTCAAATTTGATCATGTTAGGTTCTTGCATAGGTCCTATAGCATTGATAAGTTTCCACCCTCTTTCCTACATACACACATCTCTCCTGCATACACACAACTCTACTACTATCACACACGCAATTTTCCGAAATACACACACAACTCTCCTCCATACACAAACACAGTTCTAACACATATAGCTTTTCTACAGCTTTGAAGTATGCACTCACACCTCTGTTACATACACGCACTGTTTTGCTACATACTTGTACACAGCTTTCTTACATACACCAACAGCTCTCTTATATACTCATGCAGCTCCACACACACAAACAATATATATATATATATATATATATATATATATATATATATATATATATATGTACACTCATCCATCGTATACATTACCACATCTTGAAATTCCTTCCAGGAATGTGACTGATCACATGACCTGAAAGGTTCAATGGCTAATCAACAACTTTGTTTGATTGGGACCCTATCCATGCCACCTCACATATCAGGAGTGTCGTTCTTCTTTTCATAAAGAGGTCCAAGGGCTAGTCTTGCAGAAGTTTTTTCAGCTACACAGGATGCGCAACATCCGTGCAAGTCCTGGTGACTTTCTCCCCTGCACTGCACCGATCAGATAGATCAGTGTGGGGCAGGAGAAAGGAGAACAGTTCTTTCAGTGATCATGAAGGATGCTGTCAGTGTTTTCCTCCATCAGAATAAGCAGCCTCTAGACTGTAAGAAACGCACACATTTTAACATCATTTTGATTGTCTAAAATTTACTGCAGCTAAAAATTACATTTGGTTTACAATGCATTTTGCCAGATATGTTGTCACTTGTCAAAGCTAAGAATTTTACATGCTGGGTTTTTTTATGGCACATTTAGCACTGATAAGTTGTCACACTCTTGCTTAATATGTTAACATTCTGTCTGTAAACTGTATATGCATAGCTACCTTTTTGAAGCAATATTGAGATTTACTTAAGAACGTGGGGCCCAATAAATACCATCAATGGTGCCCAGTCCAAGAGATGGTGGATCCTATAGGTAAACACCACCTCATCATGCACTAAAACTTACTAAAAAAAAAAAAGATGTGAAGTTCACACATATAGAAAATGGACATTTTGTGAATACATATTACACGTATTGTAAAATAGATAGAGCTCATATGTAGAGTTTGTTTGATAAACTTTCCTACTACTTTGTCTAAATTAGAAGCAAATTGGTTGAACATTACTTCTACCTAAAATGGCAGAAAACGCACCTATCTTGGTGATGGACAGGACAGCTAGAGGGGATATGGAGGAGGCTGTTATTTTTTTTTTAATAGGTGTACTTTCACCAATTTGCTGATAATTCATTGAAAGTAGATGATCGGTACAATTGCTGCCAATGCATTTTTTAAAGCTGTATTGTCATGAGTCAAATTTGATCATGTTAGGTTCTTGCATAGGTCCTATAGCATTGATAAGTTTCCACCCTCTTTCCTACATACACACATCTCTCCTGCATACACACAACTCTACTACTATCACACACGCAATTTTCCGAAATACACACACAACTCTCCTCCATACACAAACACAGTTCTAACACATATAGCTTTTCTACAGCTTTGAAGTATGCACTCAAACCTCTGTTACATACACGCACTGTTTTGCTACATACTTGTACACAGCTTTCTTACATACACCAACAGCTCTCTTATATACTCATGCAGCTCCACACACACAAACACATATATATATATATATATATATATATATATATATATATATATATATATGTACACTCATCCATCGTATACATTACCACATCTTGAAATTCCTTCCAGGAATGTGACTGATCACATGACCTGAAAGGTTCAATGGCTAATCAACAACTTTGTTTGATTGGGACCCTATCCATGCCACCTCACATATCAGGAGTGTCGTTCTTCTTTTCATAAAGAGGTCCAAGGGCTAGTCTTGCAGAAGTTTTTTCAGCTACACAGGATGCGCAACATCCGTGTAAGTCCTGGTGACTTTCTCCCCTGCACTGCACCGATCAGATAGATCAGTGTAGGGCAGGAGAAAGGAGAACAGTTCTTTCAGTGATCATGAAGGATGCTGTCAGTGTTTTCCTCCATCAGAATAAGCAGCCTCTAGACTGTAAGAAACGCACACATTTTAACATCATTTTGATTGTCTAAAATTTACTGCAGCTAAAAATTACATTTGGTTTACAATGCATTTTGCCAGATATGTTGTCACTTGTCAAAGCTAAGAATTTTACATGCTGGGTTTTTTTATGGCACATTTAGCACTGATAAGTTGTCACACTCTTGCTTAATATGTTAACATTCTGTCTGTAAACTGTATATGCATAGCTACCTTTTTGAAGCAATATTGAGATTTACTTAAGAACGTGGGGCCCAATAAATACCATCAATGGTGCCCAGTCCAAGAGATGGTGGATCCTATAGGTAAACACCACCTCATCATGCACTAAAACTTACTAAAAAAAAAAAAGATGTGAAGTTCACACATATAGAAAATGGACATTTTGTGAATACATATTACACGTATTGTAAAATAGATAGAGCTCATATGTAGAGTTTGTTTGATAAACTTTCCTACTACTTTGTCTAAATTAGAAGCAAATTGGTTGAACATTACTTCTACCTAAAATGGCAGAAAACGCACCTATCTTGGTGATGGACAGGACAGCTAGAGGGGATATGGAGGAGGCTGTTATTTTTTTTTTAATAGGTGTACTATCACCAATTTGCTGATAATTCATTGAAAGTAGATGATCGGTACAATTGCTGCCAATGCATTTTTTAAAGCTGTATTGTCATGAGTCAAATTTGATCATGTTAGGTTCTTGCATAGGTCCTATAGCATTGATAAGTTTCCACCCTCTTTCCTACATACACACATCTCTCCTGCATACACAAAACTCTACTACTATCACACACGCAATTTTCCGAAATACACACACAACTCTCCTCCATACACAAACACAGTTCTAACACATATAGCTTTTCTACAGCTTTGAAGTATGCACTCACACCTCTGTTACATACACGCACTGTTTTGCTACATACTTGTACACAGCTTTCTTACATACACCAACAGCTCTCTTATATACTCATGCAGCTCCACACACACAAACACATATATATATATATATATATATATATATATATATATATGTACACTCATCCATCGTATACATTACCACATCTTGAAATTCCTTCCAGGAATGTGACTGATCACATGACCTGAAAGGTTCAATGGCTAATCAACAACTTTGTTTGATTGGGACCCTATCCATGCCACCTCACATATCAGGAGTGTCGTTCTTCTTTTCATAAAGAGGTCCAAGGGCTAGTCTTGCAGAAGTTTTTTCAGCTACACAGGATGCGCAACATCCGTGTAAGTCCTGGTGACTTTCTCCCCTGCACTGCACCGATCAGATAGATCAGTGTAGGGCAGGAGAAAGGAGAACAGTTCTTTCAGTGATCATGAAGGATGCTGTCAGTGTTTTCCTCCATCAGAATAAGCAGCCTCTAGACTGTAAGAAACGCACACATTTTAACATCATTTTGATTGTCTAAAATTTACTGCAGCTAAAAATTACATTTGGTTTACAATGCATTTTGCCAGATATGTTGTCACTTGTCAAAGCTAAGAATTTTACATGCTGGGTTTTTTTATGGCACATTTAGCACTGATAAGTTGTCACACTCTTGCTTAATATGTTAACATTCTGTCTGTAAACTGTATATGCATAGCTACCTTTTTGAAGCAATATTGAGATTTACTTAAGAACGTGGGGCCCAATAAATACCATCAATGGTGCCCAGTCCAAGAGATGGTGGATCCTATAGGTAAACACCACCTCATCATGCACTAAAACTTACTAAAAAAAAAAAGATGTGAAGTTCACACATATAGAAAATGGACATTTTGTGAATACATATTACACGTATTGTAAAATAGATAGAGCTCATATGTAGAGTTTGTTTGATAAACTTTCCTACTACTTTGTCTAAATTAGAAGCAAATTGGTTGAACATTACTTCTACCTAAAATGGCAGAAAACGCACCTATCTTGGTGATGGACAGGACAGCTAGAGGGGATATGGAGGAGGCTGTTATTTTTTTTTTAATAGGTGTACTATCACCAATTTGCTGATAATTCATTGAAAGTAGATGATCGGTACAATTGCTGCCAATGCATTTTTTAAAGCTGTATTGTCATGAGTCAAATTTGATCATGTTAGGTTCTTGCATAGGTCCTATAGCATTGATAAGTTTCCACCCTCTTTCCTACATACACACATCTCTCCTGCATACACACAACTCTACTACTATCACACACGCAATTTTCCGAAATACACACACAACTCTCCTCCATACACAAACACAGTTCTAACACATATAGCTTTTCTACAGCTTTGAAGTATGCACTCACACCTCTGTTACATACACGCACTGTTTTGCTACATACTTGTACACAGCTTTCTTACATACACCAACAGCTCTCTTATATACTCATGCAGCTCCACACACACAAACACTTATATATATATATATATATATATATATGTACACTCATCCATCGTATACATTACCACATCTTGAAATTCCTTCCAGGAATGTGACTGATCACATGACCTGAAAGGTTCAATGGCTAATCAACAACTTTGTTTGATTGGGACCCTATCCATGCCACCTCACATATCAGGAGTGTCGTTCTTCTTTTCATAAAGAGGTCCAAGGGCTAGTCTTGCAGAAGTTTTTTCAGCTACACAGGATGCGCAACATCCGTGCAAGTCCTGGTGACTTTCTCCCCTGCACTGCACCGATCAGATAGATCAGTGTGGGGCAGGAGAAAGGAGAACAGTTCTTTCAGTGATCATGAAGGATGCTGTCAGTGTTTTCCTCCATCAGAATAAGCAGCCTCTAGACTGTAAGAAACGCACACATTTTAACATCATTTTGATTGTCTAAAATTTACTGCAGCTAAAAATTACATTTGGTTTACAATGCATTTTGCCAGATATGTTGTCACTTGTCAAAGCTAAGAATTTTACATGCTGGGTTTTTTTATGGCACATTTAGCACTGATAAGTTGTCACACTCTTGCTTAATATGTTAACATTCTGTCTGTAAACTGTATATGCATAGCTACCTTTTTGAAGCAATATTGAGATTTACTTAAGAACGTGGGGCCCAATAAATACCATCAATGGTGCCCAGTCCAAGAGATGGTGGATCCTATAGGTAAACACCACCTCATCATGCACTAAAACTTACTAAAAAAAAAAAAGATGTGAAGTTCACACATATAGAAAATGGACATTTTGTGAATACATATTACACGTATTGTAAAATAGATAGAGCTCATATGTAGAGTTTGTTTGATAAACTTTCCTACTACTTTGTCTAAATTAGAAGCAAATTGGTTGAACATTACTTCTACCTAAAATGGCAGAAAACGCACCTATCTTGGTGATGGACAGGACAGCTAGAGGGGATATGGAGGAGGCTGTTATTTTTTTTTTAATAGGTGTACTTTCACCAATTTGCTGATAATTCATTGAAAGTAGATGATCGGTACAATTGCTGCCAATGCATTTTTTAAAGCTGTATTGTCATGAGTCAAATTTGATCATGTTAGGTTCTTGCATAGGTCCTATAGCATTGATAAGTTTCCACCCTCTTTCCTACATACACACATCTCTCCTGCATACACACAACTCTACTACTATCACACACGCAATTTTCCGAAATACACACACAACTCTCCTCCATACACAAACACAGTTCTAACACATATAGCTTTTCTACAGCTTTGAAGTATGCACTCAAACCTCTGTTACATACACGCACTGTTTTGCTACATACTTGTACACAGCTTTCTTACATACACCAACAGCTCTCTTATATACTCATGCAGCTCCACACACACAAACACATATATATATATATATATATATATATATATATATATATATATATATGTACACTCATCCATCGTATACATTACCACATCTTGAAATTCCTTCCAGGAATGTGACTGATCACATGACCTGAAAGGTTCAATGGCTAATCAACAACTTTGTTTGATTGGGACCCTATCCATGCCACCTCACATATCAGGAGTGTCGTTCTTCTTTTCATAAAGAGGTCCAAGGGCTAGTCTTGCAGAAGTTTTTTCAGCTACACAGGATGCGCAACATCCGTGTAAGTCCTGGTGACTTTCTCCCCTGCACTGCACCGATCAGATAGATCAGTGTAGGGCAGGAGAAAGGAGAACAGTTCTTTCAGTGATCATGAAGGATGCTGTCAGTGTTTTCCTCCATCAGAATAAGCAGCCTCTAGACTGTAAGAAACGCACACATTTTAACATCATTTTGATTGTCTAAAATTTACTGCAGCTAAAAATTACATTTGGTTTACAATGCATTTTGCCAGATATGTTGTCACTTGTCAAAGCTAAGAATTTTACATGCTGGGTTTTTTTATGGCACATTTAGCACTGATAAGTTGTCACACTCTTGCTTAATATGTTAACATTCTGTCTGTAAACTGTATATGCATAGCTACCTTTTTGAAGCAATATTGAGATTTACTTAAGAACGTGGGGCCCAATAAATACCATCAATGGTGCCCAGTCCAAGAGATGGTGGATCCTATAGGTAAACACCACCTCATCATGCACTAAAACTTACTAAAAAAAAAAAAGATGTGAAGTTCACACATATAGAAAATGGACATTTTGTGAATACATATTACACGTATTGTAAAATAGATAGAGCTCATATGTAGAGTTTGTTTGATAAACTTTCCTACTACTTTGTCTAAATTAGAAGCAAATTGGTTGAACATTACTTCTACCTAAAATGGCAGAAAACGCACCTATCTTGGTGATGGACAGGACAGCTAGAGGGGATATGGAGGAGGCTGTTATTTTTTTTTTAATAGGTGTACTATCACCAATTTGCTGATAATTCATTGAAAGTAGATGATCGGTACAATTGCTGCCAATGCATTTTTTAAAGCTGTATTGTCATGAGTCAAATTTGATCATGTTAGGTTCTTGCATAGGTCCTATAGCATTGATAAGTTTCCACCCTCTTTCCTACATACACACATCTCTCCTGCATACACAAAACTCTACTACTATCACACACGCAATTTTCCGAAATACACACACAACTCTCCTCCATACACAAACACAGTTCTAACACATATAGCTTTTCTACAGCTTTGAAGTATGCACTCACACCTCTGTTACATACACGCACTGTTTTGCTACATACTTGTACACAGCTTTCTTACATACACCAACAGCTCTCTTATATACTCATGCAGCTCCACACACACAAACACATATATATATATATATATATATATATATATATATATATGTACACTCATCCATCGTATACATTACCACATCTTGAAATTCCTTCCAGGAATGTGACTGATCACATGACCTGAAAGGTTCAATGGCTAATCAACAACTTTGTTTGATTGGGACCCTATCCATGCCACCTCACATATCAGGAGTGTCGTTCTTCTTTTCATAAAGAGGTCCAAGGGCTAGTCTTGCAGAAGTTTTTTCAGCTACACAGGATGCGCAACATCCGTGTAAGTCCTGGTGACTTTCTCCCCTGCACTGCACCGATCAGATAGATCAGTGTAGGGCAGGAGAAAGGAGAACAGTTCTTTCAGTGATCATGAAGGATGCTGTCAGTGTTTTCCTCCATCAGAATAAGCAGCCTCTAGACTGTAAGAAACGCACACATTTTAACATCATTTTGATTGTCTAAAATTTACTGCAGCTAAAAATTACATTTGGTTTACAATGCATTTTGCCAGATATGTTGTCACTTGTCAAAGCTAAGAATTTTACATGCTGGGTTTTTTTATGGCACATTTAGCACTGATAAGTTGTCACACTCTTGCTTAATATGTTAACATTCTGTCTGTAAACTGTATATGCATAGCTACCTTTTTGAAGCAATATTGAGATTTACTTAAGAACGTGGGGCCCAATAAATACCATCAATGGTGCCCAGTCCAAGAGATGGTGGATCCTATAGGTAAACACCACCTCATCATGCACTAAAACTTACTAAAAAAAAAAAGATGTGAAGTTCACACATATAGAAAATGGACATTTTGTGAATACATATTACACGTATTGTAAAATAGATAGAGCTCATATGTAGAGTTTGTTTGATAAACTTTCCTACTACTTTGTCTAAATTAGAAGCAAATTGGTTGAACATTACTTCTACCTAAAATGGCAGAAAACGCACCTATCTTGGTGATGGACAGGACAGCTAGAGGGGATATGGAGGAGGCTGTTATTTTTTTTTTAATAGGTGTACTATCACCAATTTGCTGATAATTCATTGAAAGTAGATGATCGGTACAATTGCTGCCAATGCATTTTTTAAAGCTGTATTGTCATGAGTCAAATTTGATCATGTTAGGTTCTTGCATAGGTCCTATAGCATTGATAAGTTTCCACCCTCTTTCCTACATACACACATCTCTCCTGCATACACACAACTCTACTACTATCACACACGCAATTTTCCAAAATACACACACAACTCTCCTCCATACACAAACACAGTTCTAACACATATAGCTTTTCTACAGCTTTGAAGTATGCACTCACACCTCTGTTACATACACGCACTGTTTTGCTACATACTTGTACACAGCTTTCTTACATACACCAACAGCTCTCTTATATACTCATGCAGCTCCACACACACAAACACTTATATATATATATATATATATATATATGTACACTCATCCATCGTATACATTACCACATCTTGAAATTCCTTCCAGGAATGTGACTGATCACATGACCTGAAAGGTTCAATGGCTAATCAACAACTTTGTTTGATTGGGACCCTATCCATGCCACCTCACATATCAGGAGTGTCGTTCTTCTTTTCATAAAGAGGTCCAAGGGCTAGTCTTGCAGAAGTTTTTTCAGCTACACAGGATGCGCAACATCCGTGCAAGTCCTGGTGACTTTCTCCCCTGCACTGCACCGATCAGATAGATCAGTGTGGGGCAGGAGAAAGGAGAACAGTTCTTTCAGTGATCATGAAGGATGCTGTCAGTGTTTTCCTCCATCAGAATAAGCAGCCTCTAGACTGTAAGAAACGCACACATTTTAACATCATTTTGATTGTCTAAAATTTACTGCAGCTAAAAATTACATTTGGTTTACAATGCATTTTGCCAGATATGTTGTCACTTGTCAAAGCTAAGAATTTTACATGCTGGGTTTTTTTATGGCACATTTAGCACTGATAAGTTGTCACACTCTTGCTTAATATGTTAACATTCTGTCTGTAAACTGTATATGCATAGCTACCTTTTTGAAGCAATATTGAGATTTACTTAAGAACGTGGGGCCCAATAAATACCATCAATGGTGCCCAGTCCAAGAGATGGTGGATCCTATAGGTAAACACCACCTCATCATGCACTAAAACTTACTAAAAAAAAAAAAGATGTGAAGTTCACACATATAGAAAATGGACATTTTGTGAATACATATTACACGTATTGTAAAATAGATAGAGCTCATATGTAGAGTTTGTTTGATAAACTTTCCTACTACTTTGTCTAAATTAGAAGCAAATTGGTTGAACATTACTTCTACCTAAAATGGCAGAAAACGCACCTATCTTGGTGATGGACAGGACAGCTAGAGGGGATATGGAGGAGGCTGTTATTTTTTTTTTAATAGGTGTACTTTCACCAATTTGCTGATAATTCATTGAAAGTAGATGATCGGTACAATTGCTGCCAATGCATTTTTTAAAGCTGTATTGTCATGAGTCAAATTTGATCATGTTAGGTTCTTGCATAGGTCCTATAGCATTGATAAGTTTCCACCCTCTTTCCTACATACACACATCTCTCCTGCATACACACAACTCTACTACTATCACACACGCAATTTTCCGAAATACACACACAACTCTCCTCCATACACAAACACAGTTCTAACACATATAGCTTTTCTACAGCTTTGAAGTATGCACTCACACCTCTGTTACATACACGCACTGTTTTGCTACATACTTGTACACAGCTTTCTTACATACACCAACAGCTCTCTTATATACTCATGCAGCTCCACACACACAAACACTTATATATATATATATATATATATATATATATATGTACACTCATCCATCGTATACATTACCACATCTTGAAATTCCTTCCAGGAATGTGACTGATCACATGACCTGAAAGGTTCAATGGCTAATCAACAACTTTGTTTGATTGGGACCCTATCCATGCCACCTCACATATCAGGAGTGTCGTTCTTCTTTTCATAAAGAGGTCCAAGGGCTAGTCTTGCAGAAGTTTTTTCAGCTACACAGGATGCGCAACATCCGTGCAAGTCCTGGTGACTTTCTCCCCTGCACTGCACCGATCAGATAGATCAGTGTGGGGCAGGAGAAAGGAGAACAGTTCTTTCAGTGATCATGAAGGATGCTGTCAGTGTTTTCCTCCATCAGAATAAGCAGCCTCTAGACTGTAAGAAACGCACACATTTTAACATCATTTTGATTGTCTAAAATTTACTGCAGCTAAAAATTACATTTGGTTTACAATGCATTTTGCCAGATATGTTGTCACTTGTCAAAGCTAAGAATTTTACATGCTGGGTTTTTTTATGGCACATTTAGCACTGATAAGTTGTCACACTCTTGCTTAATATGTTAACATTCTGTCTGTAAACTGTATATGCATAGCTACCTTTTTGAAGCAATATTGAGATTTACTTAAGAACGTGGGGCCCAATAAATACCATCAATGGTGCCCAGTCCAAGAGATGGTGGATCCTATAGGTAAACACCACCTCATCATGCACTAAAACTTACTAAAAAAAAAAAGATGTGAAGTTCACACATATAGAAAATGGACATTTTGTGAATACATATTACACGTATTGTAAAATAGATAGAGCTCATATGTAGAGTTTGTTTGATAAACTTTCCTACTACTTTGTCTAAATTAGAAGCAAATTGGTTGAACATTACTTCTACCTAAAATGGCAGAAAACGCACCTATCTTGGTGATGGACAGGACAGCTAGAGGGGATATGGAGGAGGCTGTTATTTTTTTTTTAATAGGTGTACTATCACCAATTTGCTGATAATTCATTGAAAGTAGATGATCGGTACAATTGCTGCCAATGCATTTTTTAAAGCTGTATTGTCATGAGTCAAATTTGATCATGTTAGGTTCTTGCATAGGTCCTATAGCATTGATAAGTTTCCACCCTCTTTCCTACATACACACATCTCTCCTGCATACACACAACTCTACTACTATCACACACGCAATTTTCCGAAATACACACACAACTCTCCTCCATACACAAACACAGTTCTAACACATATAGCTTTTCTACAGCTTTGAAGTATGCACTCACACCTCTGTTACATACACGCACTGTTTTGCTACATACTTGTACACAGCTTTCTTACATACACCAACAGCTCTCTTATATACTCATGCAGCTCCACACACACAAACACTTATATATATATATATATATATATATATATATGTACACTCATCCATCGTATACATTACCACATCTTGAAATTCCTTCCAGGAATGTGACTGATCACATGACCTGAAAGGTTCAATGGCTAATCAACAACTTTGTTTGATTGGGACCCTATCCATGCCACCTCACATATCAGAAGTGTCGTTCTTCTTTTCATAAAGAGGTCCAAGGGCTAGTCTTGCAGAAGTTTTTTCAGCTACACAGGATGCGCAACATCCGTGCAAGTCCTGGTGACTTTCTCCCCTGCACTGCACCGATCAGATAGATCAGTGTGGGGCAGGAGAAAGGAGAACAGTTCTTTCAGTGATCATGAAGGATGCTGTCAGTGTTTTCCTCCATCAGAATAAGCAGCCTCTAGACTGTAAGAAACGCACACATTTTAACATCATTTTGATTGTCTAAAATTTACTGCAGCTAAAAATTACATTTGGTTTACAATGCATTTTGCCAGATATGTTGTCACTTGTCAAAGCTAAGAATTTTACATGCTGGGTTTTTTTATGGCACATTTAGCACTGATAAGTTGTCACACTCTTGCTTAATATGTTAACATTCTGTCTGTAAACTGTATATGCATAGCTACCTTTTTGAAGCAATATTGAGATTTACTTAAGAACGTGGGGCCCAATAAATACCATCAATGGTGCCCAGTCCAAGAGATGGTGGATCCTATAGGTAAACACCACCTCATCATGCACTAAAACTTACTAAAAAAAAAAAAGATGTGAAGTTCACACATATAGAAAATGGACATTTTGTGAATACATATTACACGTATTGTAAAATAGATAGAGCTCATATGTAGAGTTTGTTTGATAAACTTTCCTACTACTTTGTCTAAATTAGAAGCAAATTGGTTGAACATTACTTCTACCTAAAATGGCAGAAAACGCACCTATCTTGGTGATGGACAGGACAGCTAGAGGGGATATGGAGGAGGCTGTTATTTTTTTTTTAATAGGTGTACTTTCACCAATTTGCTGATAATTCATTGAAAGTAGATGATCGGTACAATTGCTGCCAATGCATTTTTTAAAGCTGTATTGTCATGAGTCAAATTTGATCATGTTAGGTTCTTGCATAGGTCCTATAGCATTGATAAGTTTCCACCCTCTTTCCTACATACACACATCTCTCCTGCATACACACAACTCTACTACTATCACACACGCAATTTTCCGAAATACACACACAACTCTCCTCCATACACAAACACAGTTCTAACACATATAGCTTTTCTACAGCTTTGAAGTATGCACTCACACCTCTGTTACATACACGCACTGTTTTGCTACATACTTGTACACAGCTTTCTTACATACACCAACAGCTCTCTTATATACTCATGCAGCTCCACACACACAAACACTTATATATATATATATATATATATATATATATATGTACACTCATCCATCGTATACATTACCACATCTTGAAATTCCTTCCAGGAATGTGACTGATCACATGACCTGAAAGGTTCAATGGCTAATCAACAACTTTGTTTGATTGGGACCCTATCCATGCCACCTCACATATCAGGAGTGTCGTTCTTCTTTTCATAAAGAGGTCCAAGGGCTAGTCTTGCAGAAGTTTTTTCAGCTACACAGGATGCGCAACATCCGTGCAAGTCCTGGTGACTTTCTCCCCTGCACTGCACCGATCAGATAGATCAGTGTGGGGCAGGAGAAAGGAGAACAGTTCTTTCAGTGATCATGAAGGATGCTGTCAGTGTTTTCCTCCATCAGAATAAGCAGCCTCTAGACTGTAAGAAACGCACACATTTTAACATCATTTTGATTGTCTAAAATTTACTGCAGCTAAAAATTACATTTGGTTTACAATGCATTTTGCC
The DNA here is from genome assembly GCF_046119375.1 of Phyllobates terribilis. Taxonomy (NCBI): domain Eukaryota; kingdom Metazoa; phylum Chordata; class Amphibia; order Anura; family Dendrobatidae; genus Phyllobates; species Phyllobates terribilis. Next base: position 75,964 of record NW_027365937.1, read on the forward strand.
AGATATGTTGTCACTTGTCAAAGCTAAGAATTTTACATGCTGGGTTTTTTTATGGCACATTTAGCACTGATAAGTTGTCACACTCTTGCTTAATATGTTAACATTCTGTCTGTAAACTGTATATGCATAGCTACCTTTTTGAAGCAATATTGAGATTTACTTAAGAACGTGGGGCCCAATAAATACCATCAATGGTGCCCAGTCCAAGAGATGGTGGATCCTATAGGTAAACACCACCTCATCATGCACTAAAACTTACTAAAAAAAAAAAAGATGTGAAGTTCACACATATAGAAGATGGACATTTTGTGAATACATATTACACGTATTGTAAAATAGATAGAGCTCATATGTAGAGTTTGTTTGATAAACTTTCCTACTACTTTGTCTAAATTAGAAGCAAATTGGTTGAACATTACTTCTACCTAAAATGGCAGAAAACGCACCTATCTTGGTGATGGACAGGACAGCTAGAGGGGATATGGAGGAGGCTGTTATTTTTTTTTTAATAGGTGTACTTTCACCAATTTGCTGATAATTCATTGAAAGTAGATGATCGGTACAATTGCTGCCAATGCATTTTTTAAAGCTGTATTGTCATGAGTCAAATTTGATCATGTTAGGTTCTTGCATAGGTCCTATAGCATTGATAAGTTTCCACCCTCTTTCCTACATACACACATCTCTCCTGCATACACACAACTCTACTACTATCACACACGCAATTTTCCGAAATACACACACAACTCTCCTCCATACACAAACACAGTTCTAACACATATAGCTTTTCTACAGCTTTGAAGTATGCACTCACACCTCTGTTACATACACGCACTGTTTTGCTACATACTTGTACACAGCTTTCTTACATACACCAACAGCTCTCTTATATACTCATGCAGCTCCACACACACAAACACATATATATATATATATATATATATATATATATATGTACACTCATCCATCGTATACATTACCACATCTTGAAATTCCTTCCAGGAATGTGACTGATCACATGACCTGAAAGGTTCAATGGCTAATCAACAACTTTGTTTGATTGGGACCCTATCCATGCCACCTCACATATCAGGAGTGTCGTTCTTCTTTTCATAAAGAGGTCCAAGGGCTAGTCTTGCAGAAGTTTTTTCAGCTACACAGGATGCGCAACATCCGTGCAAGTCCTGGTGACTTTCTCCCCTGCACTGCACCGATCAGATAGATCAGTGTGGGGCAGGAGAAAGGAGAACAGTTCTTTCAGTGATCATGAAGGATGCTGTCAGTGTTTTCCTCCATCAGAATAAGCAGCCTCTAGACTGTAAGAAACGCACACATTTTAACATCATTTTGATTGTCTAAAATTTACTGCAGCTAAAAATTACATTTGGTTTACAATGCATTTTGCCAGATATGTTGTCACTTGTCAAAGCTAAGAATTTTACATGCTGGGTTTTTTTATGGCACATTTAGCACTGATAAGTTGTCACACTCTTGCTTAATATGTTAACATTCTGTCTGTAAACTGTATATGCATAGCTACCTTTTTGAAGCAATATTGAGATTTACTTAAGAACGTGGGGCCCAATAAATACCATCAATGGTGCCCAGTCCAAGAGATGGTGGATCCTATAGGTAAACACCACCTCATCATGCACTAAAACTTACTAAAAAAAAAAAGATGTGAAGTTCACACATATAGAAAATGGACATTTTGTGAATACATATTACACGTATTGTAAAATAGATAGAGCTCATATGTAGAGTTTGTTTGATAAACTTTCCTACTACTTTGTCTAAATTAGAAGCAAATTGGTTGAACATTACTTCTACCTAAAATGGCAGAAAACGCACCTATCTTGGTGATGGACAGGACAGCTAGAGGGGATATGGAGGAGGCTGTTATTTTTTTTTTAATAGGTGTACTTTCACCAATTTGCTGATAATTCATTGAAAGTAGATGATCGGTACAATTGCTGCCAATGCATTTTTTAAAGCTGTATTGTCATGAGTCAAATTTGATCATGTTAGGTTCTTGCATAGGTCCTATAGCATTGATAAGTTTCCACCCTCTTTCCTACATACACACATCTCTCCTGCATACACACAACTCTACTACTATCACACACGCAATTTTCCGAAATACACACACAACTCTCCTCCATACACAAACACAGTTCTAACACATATAGCTTTTCTACAGCTTTGAAGTATGCACTCACACCTCTGTTACATACACGCACTGTTTTGCTACATACTTGTACACAGCTTTCTTACATACACCAACAGCTCTCTTATATACTCATGCAGCTCCACACACACAAACACTTATATATATATATATATATATATATATATATATGTACACTCATCCATCGTATACATTACCACATCTTGAAATTCCTTCCAGGAATGTGACTGATCACATGACCTGAAAGGTTCAATGGCTAATCAACAACTTTGTTTGATTGGGACCCTATCCATGCCACCTCACATATCAGGAGTGTCGTTCTTCTTTTCATAAAGAGGTCCAAGGGCTAGTCTTGCAGAAGTTTTTTCAGCTACACAGGATGCGCAACATCCGTGCAAGTCCTGGTGACTTTCTCCCCTGCACTGCACCGATCAGATAGATCAGTGTGGGGCAGGAGAAAGGAGAACAGTTCTTTCAGTGATCATGAAGGATGCTGTCAGTGTTTTCCTCCATCAGAATAAGCAGCCTCTAGACTGTAAGAAACGCACACATTTTAACATCATTTTGATTGTCTAAAATTTACTGCAGCTAAAAATTACATTTGGTTTACAATGCATTTTGCCAGATATGTTGTCACTTGTCAAAGCTAAGAATTTTACATGCTGGGTTTTTTTATGGCACATTTAGCACTGATAAGTTGTCACACTCTTGCTTAATATGTTAACATTCTGTCTGTAAACTGTATATGCATAGCTACCTTTTTGAAGCAATATTGAGATTTACTTAAGAACGTGGGGCCCAATAAATACCATCAATGGTGCCCAGTCCAAGAGATGGTGGATCCTATAGGTAAACACCACCTCATCATGCACTAAAACTTACTAAAAAAAAAAAAGATGTGAAGTTCACACATATAGAAAATGGACATTTTGTGAATACATATTACACGTATTGTAAAATAGATAGAGCTCATATGTAGAGTTTGTTTGATAAACTTTCCTACTACTTTGTCTAAATTAGAAGCAAATTGGTTGAACATTACTTCTACCTAAAATGGCAGAAAACGCACCTATCTTGGTGATGGACAGGACAGCTAGAGGGGATATGGAGGAGGCTGTTATTTTTTTTTTAATAGGTGTACTTTCACCAATTTGCTGATAATTCATTGAAAGTAGATGATCGGTACAATTGCTGCCAATGCATTTTTTAAAGCTGTATTGTCATGAGTCAAATTTGATCATGTTAGGTTCTTGCATAGGTCCTATAGCATTGATAAGTTTCCACCCTCTTTCCTACATACACACATCTCTCCTGCATACACACAACTCTACTACTATCACACACGCAATTTTCCGAAATACACACACAACTCTCCTCCATACACAAACACAGTTCTAACACATATAGCTTTTCTACAGCTTTGAAGTATGCACTCACACCTCTGTTACATACACGCACTGTTTTGCTACATACTTGTACACAGCTTTCTTACATACACCAACAGCTCTCTTATATACTCATGCAGCTCCACACACACAAACACATATATATATATATATATATATATATATATATATGTACACTCATCCATCGTATACATTACCACATCTTGAAATTCCTTCCAGGAATGTGACTGATCACATGACCTGAAAGGTTCAATGGCTAATCAACAACTTTGTTTGATTGGGACCCTATCCATGCCACCTCACATATCAGGAGTGTCGTTCTTCTTTTCATAAAGAGGTCCAAGGGCTAGTCTTGCAGAAGTTTTTTCAGCTACACAGGATGCGCAACATCCGTGCAAGTCCTGGTGACTTTCTCCCCTGCACTGCACCGATCAGATAGATCAGTGTGGGGCAGGAGAAAGGAGAACAGTTCTTTCAGTGATCATGAAGGATGCTGTCAGTGTTTTCCTCCATCAGAATAAGCAGCCTCTAGACTGTAAGAAACGCACACATTTTAACATCATTTTGATTGTCTAAAATTTACTGCAGCTAAAAATTACATTTGGTTTACAATGCATTTTGCCAGATATGTTGTCACTTGTCAAAGCTAAGAATTTTACATGCTGGGTTTTTTTATGGCACATTTAGCACTGATAAGTTGTCACACTCTTGCTTAATATGTTAACATTCTGTCTGTAAACTGTATATGCATAGCTACCTTTTTGAAGCAATATTGAGATTTACTTAAGAACGTGGGGCCCAATAAATACCATCAATGGTGCCCAGTCCAAGAGATGGTGGATCCTATAGGTAAACACCACCTCATCATGCACTAAAACTTACTAAAAAAAAAAAAGATGTGAAGTTCACACATATAGAAGATGGACATTTTGTGAATACATATTACACGTATTGTAAAATAGATAGAGCTCATATGTAGAGTTTGTTTGATAAACTTTCCTACTACTTTGTCTAAATTAGAAGCAAATTGGTTGAACATTACTTCTACCTAAAATGGCAGAAAACGCACCTATCTTGGTGATGGACAGGACAGCTAGAGGGGATATGGAGGAGGCTGTTATTTTTTTTTTAATAGGTGTACTTTCACCAATTTGCTGATAATTCATTGAAAGTAGATGATCGGTACAATTGCTGCCAATGCATTTTTTAAAGCTGTATTGTCATGAGTCAAATTTGATCATGTTAGGTTCTTGCATAGGTCCTATAGCATTGATAAGTTTCCACCCTCTTTCCTACATACACACATCTCTCCTGCATACACACAACTCTACTACTATCACACACGCAATTTTCCAAAATACACACACAACTCTCCTCCATACACAAACACAGTTCTAACACATATAGCTTTTCTACAGCTTTGAAGTATGCACTCACACCTCTGTTACATACACGCACTGTTTTGCTACATACTTGTACACAGCTTTCTTACATACACCAACAGCTCTCTTATATACTCATGCAGCTCCACACACACAAACACTTATATATATATATATATATATATATATATATATGTACACTCATCCATCGTATACATTACCACATCTTGAAATTCCTTCCAGGAATGTGACTGATCACATGACCTGAAAGGTTCAATGGCTAATCAACAACTTTGTTTGATTGGGACCCTATCCATGCCACCTCACATATCAGGAGTGTCATTCTTCTTTTCATAAAGAGGTCCAAGGGCTAGTCTTGCAGAAGTTTTTTCAGCTACACAGGATGCGCAACATCCGTGCAAGTCCTGGTGACTTTCTCCCCTGCACTGCACCGATCAGATAGATCAGTGTGGGGCAGGAGAAAGGAGAACAGTTCTTTCAGTGATCATGAAGGATGCTGTCAGTGTTTTCCTCCATCAGAATAAGCAGCCTCTAGACTGTAAGAAACGCACACATTTTAACATCATTTTGATTGTCTAAAATTTACTGCAGCTAAAAATTACATTTGGTTTACAATGCATTTTGCCAGATATGTTGTCACTTGTCAAAGCTAAGAATTTTACATGCTGGGTTTTTTTATGGCACATTTAGCACTGATAAGTTGTCACACTCTTGCTTAATATGTTAACATTCTGTCTGTAAACTGTATATGCATAGCTACCTTTTTGAAGCAATATTGAGATTTACTTAAGAACGTGGGGCCCAATAAATACCATCAATGGTGCCCAGTCCAAGAGATGGTGGATCCTATAGGTAAACACCACCTCATCATGCACTAAAACTTACTAAAAAAAAAAAAGATGTGAAGTTCACACATATAGAAAATGGACATTTTGTGAATACATATTACACGTATTGTAAAATAGATAGAGCTCATATGTAGAGTTTGTTTGATAAACTTTCCTACTACTTTGTCTAAATTAGAAGCAAATTGGTTGAACATTACTTCTACCTAAAATGGCAGAAAACGCACCTATCTTGGTGATGGACAGGACAGCTAGAGGGGATATGGAGGAGGCTGTTATTTTTTTTTTAATAGGTGTACTTTCACCAATTTGCTGATAATTCATTGAAAGTAGATGATCGGTACAATTGCTGCCAATGCATTTTTTAAAGCTGTATTGTCATGAGTCAAATTTGATCATGTTAGGTTCTTGCATAGGTCCTATAGCATTGATAAGTTTCCACCCTCTTTCCTACATACACACATCTCTCCTGCATACACACAACTCTACTACTATCACACACGCAATTTTCCGAAATACACACACAACTCTCCTCCATACACAAACACAGTTCTAACACATATAGCTTTTCTACAGCTTTGAAGTATGCACTCACACCTCTGTTACATACACGCACTGTTTTGCTACATACTTGTACACAGCTTTCTTACATACACCAACAGCTCTCTTATATACTCATGCAGCTCCACACACACAAACACTTATATATATATATATATATATATATATATATATATGTACACTCATCCATCGTATACATTACCACATCTTGAAATTCCTTCCAGGAATGTGACTGATCACATGACCTGAAAGGTTCAATGGCTAATCAACAACTTTGTTTGATTGGGACCCTATCCATGCCACCTCACATATCAGGAGTGTCGTTCTTCTTTTCATAAAGAGGTCCAAGGGCTAGTCTTGCAGAAGTTTTTTCAGCTACACAGGATGCGCAACATCCGTGTAAGTCCTGGTGACTTTCTCCCCTGCACTGCACCGATCAGATAGATCAGTGTAGGGCAGGAGAAAGGAGAACAGTTCTTTCAGTGATCATGAAGGATGCTGTCAGTGTTTTCCTCCATCAGAATAAGCAGCCTCTAGACTGTAAGAAACGCACACATTTTAACATCATTTTGATTGTCTAAAATTTACTGCAGCTAAAAATTACATTTGGTTTACAATGCATTTTGCCAGATATGTTGTCACTTGTCAAAGCTAAGAATTTTACATGCTGGGTTTTTTTATGGCACATTTAGCACTGATAAGTTGTCACACTCTTGCTTAATATGTTAACATTCTGTCTGTAAACTGTATATGCATAGCTACCTTTTTGAAGCAATATTGAGATTTACTTAAGAACGTGGGGCCCAATAAATACCATCAATGGTGCCCAGTCCAAGAGATGGTGGATCCTATAGGTAAACACCACCTCATCATGCACTAAAACTTACTAAAAAAAAAAAAGATGTGAAGTTCACACATATAGAAAATGGACATTTTGTGAATACATATTACACGTATTGTAAAATAGATAGAGCTCATATGTAGAGTTTGTTTGATAAACTTTCCTACTACTTTGTCTAAATTAGAAGCAAATTGGTTGAACATTACTTCTACCTAAAATGGCAGAAAACGCACCTATCTTGGTGATGGACAGGACAGCTAGAGGGGATATGGAGGAGGCTGTTATTTTTTTTTTAATAGGTGTACTATCACCAATTTGCTGATAATTCATTGAAAGTAGATGATCGGTACAATTGCTGCCAATGCATTTTTTAAAGCTGTATTGTCATGAGTCAAATTTGATCATGTTAGGTTCTTGCATAGGTCCTATAGCATTGATAAGTTTCCACCCTCTTTCCTACATACACACATCTCTCCTGCATACACACAACTCTACTACTATCACACACGCAATTTTCCGAAATACACACACAACTCTCCTCCATACACAAACACAGTTCTAACACATATAGCTTTTCTACAGCTTTGAAGTATGCACTCACACCTCTGTTACATACACGCACTGTTTTGCTACATACTTGTACACAGCTTTCTTACATACACCAACAGCTCTCTTATATACTCATGCAGCTCCACACACACAAACACTTATATATATATATATATATATATATATATATGTACACTCATCCATCGTATACATTACCACATCTTGAAATTCCTTCCAGGAATGTGACTGATCACATGACCTGAAAGGTTCAATGGCTAATCAACAACTTTGTTTGATTGGGACCCTATCCATGCCACCTCACATATCAGGAGTGTCGTTCTTCTTTTCATAAAGAGGTCCAAGGGCTAGTCTTGCAGAAGTTTTTTCAGCTACACAGGATGCGCAACATCCGTGCAAGTCCTGGTGACTTTCTCCCCTGCACTGCACCGATCAGATAGATCAGTGTGGGGCAGGAGAAAGGAGAACAGTTCTTTCAGTGATCATGAAGGATGCTGTCAGTGTTTTCCTCCATCAGAATAAGCAGCCTCTAGACTGTAAGAAACGCACACATTTTAACATCATTTTGATTGTCTAAAATTTACTGCAGCTAAAAATTACATTTGGTTTACAATGCATTTTGCCAGATATGTTGTCACTTGTCAAAGCTAAGAATTTTACATGCTGGGTTTTTTTATGGCACATTTAGCACTGATAAGTTGTCACACTCTTGCTTAATATGTTAACATTCTGTCTGTAAACTGTATATGCATAGCTACCTTTTTGAAGCAATATTGAGATTTACTTAAGAACGTGGGGCCCAATAAATACCATCAATGGTGCCCAGTCCAAGAGATGGTGGATCCTATAGGTAAACACCACCTCATCATGCACTAAAACTTACTAAAAAAAAAAAAGATGTGAAGTTCACACATATAGAAAATGGACATTTTGTGAATACATATTACACGTATTGTAAAATAGATAGAGCTCATATGTAGAGTTTGTTTGATAAACTTTCCTACTACTTTGTCTAAATTAGAAGCAAATTGGTTGAACATTACTTCTACCTAAAATGGCAGAAAACGCACCTATCTTGGTGATGGACAGGACAGCTAGAGGGGATATGGAGGAGGCTGTTATTTTTTTTTTAATAGGTGTACTTTCACCAATTTGCTGATAATTCATTGAAAGTAGATGATCGGTACAATTGCTGCCAATGCATTTTTTAAAGCTGTATTGTCATGAGTCAAATTTGATCACGTTAGGTTCTTGCATAGGTCCTATAGCATTGATAAGTTTCCACCCTCTTTCCTACATACACACATCTCTCCTGCATACACACAACTCTACTACTATCACACACGCAATTTTCCGAAATACACACACAACTCTCCTCCATACACAAACACAGTTCTAACACATATAGCTTTTCTACAGCTTTGAAGTATGCACTCACACCTCTGTTACATACACGCACTGTTTTGCTACATACTTGTACACAGCTTTCTTACATACACCAACAGCTCTCTTATATACTCATGCAGCTCCACACACACAAACACTTATATATATATATATATATATATATATATATGTACACTCATCCATCGTATACATTACCACATCTTGAAATTCCTTCCAGGAATGTGACTGATCACATGACCTGAAAGGTTCAATGGCTAATCAACAACTTTGTTTGATTGGGACCCTATCCATGCCACCTCACATATCAGGAGTGTCGTTCTTCTTTTCATAAAGAGGTCCAAGGGCTAGTCTTGCAGAAGTTTTTTCAGCTACACAGGATGCGCAACATCCGTGCAAGTCCTGGTGACTTTCTCCCCTGCACTGCACCGATCAGATAGATCAGTGTGGGGCAGGAGAAAGGAGAACAGTTCTTTCAGTGATCATGAAGGATGCTGTCAGTGTTTTCCTCCATCAGAATAAGCAGCCTCTAGACTGTAAGAAACGCACACATTTTAACATCATTTTGATTGTCTAAAATTTACTGCAGCTAAAAATTACATTTGGTTTACAATGCATTTTGCCAGATATGTTGTCACTTGTCAAAGCTAAGAATTTTACATGCTGGGTTTTTTTATGGCACATTTAGCACTGATAAGTTGTCACACTCTTGCTTAATATGTTAACATTCTGTCTGTAAACTGTATATGCATAGCTACCTTTTTGAAGCAATATTGAGATTTACTTAAGAACGTGGGGCCCAATAAATACCATCAATGGTGCCCAGTCCAAGAGATGGTGGATCCTATAGGTAAACACCACCTCATCATGCACTAAAACTTACTAAAAAAAAAAAAGATGTGAAGTTCACACATATAGAAAATGGACATTTTGTGAATACATATTACACGTATTGTAAAATAGATAGAGCTCATATGTAGAGTTTGTTTGATAAACTTTCCTACTACTTTGTCTAAATTAGAAGCAAATTGGTTGAACATTACTTCTACCTAAAATGGCAGAAAACGCACCTATCTTGGTGATGGACAGGACAGCTAGAGGGGATATGGAGGAGGCTGTTATTTTTTTTTTAATAGGTGTACTTTCACCAATTTGCTGATAATTCATTGAAAGTAGATGATCGGTACAATTGCTGCCAATGCATTTTTTAAAGCTGTATTGTCATGAGTCAAATTTGATCACGTTAGGTTCTTGCATAGGTCCTATAGCATTGATAAGTTTCCACCCTCTTTCCTACATACACACATCTCTCCTGCATACACACAACTCTACTACTATCACACACGCAATTTTCCGAAATACACACACAACTCTCCTCCATACACAAACACAGTTCTAACACATATAGCTTTTCTACAGCTTTGAAGTATGCACTCACACCTCTGTTACATACACGCACTGTTTTGCTACATACTTGTACACAGCTTTCTTACATACACCAACAGCTCTCTTATATACTCATGCAGCTCCACACACACAAACACTTATATATATATATATATATATATATATATGTACACTCATCCATCGTATACATTACCACATCTTGAAATTCCTTCCAGGAATGTGACTGATCACATGACCTGAAAGGTTCAATGGCTAATCAACAACTTTGTTTGATTGGGACCCTATCCATGCCACCTCACATATCAGGAGTGTCGTTCTTCTTTTCATAAAGAGGTCCAAGGGCTAGTCTTGCAGAAGTTTTTTCAGCTACACAGGATGCGCAACATCCGTGCAAGTCCTGGTGACTTTCTCCCCTGCACTGCACCGATCAGATAGATCAGTGTGGGGCAGGAGAAAGGAGAACAGTTCTTTCAGTGATCATGAAGGATGCTGTCAG